>NW_025228509.1:35854-36382 GCF_018294505.1 Triticum aestivum | reverse complement strand
CACATGCTATGTGGGTGAAATGATGATACCATGCCAAGTTTCAACATTTTCAGAGTTCATTTTGTAGTGATTTTCAATTTCACGGTCATTTAGCTCTCTAAACAAATCGGTAAATGACTGAAAAATAGCAAATGATGTAAGAAAGTGTTGAAAATTGATGACGTCGCTTTGAATGGTGCATACGGAACGCAAAAAAAAGTCTGGAGTTCAAATAATTTTAAAAAAATGAAGTGGCCATGTAACAGATGAGTTCTCGTCCGAAGCCCTGATACTCCGAAAGAGATTGTCCAGTTTTTACACGAAGTGTGTCCAGTTTTTGCCGTAACCCTCTCTACTCCATTTCACATGCTTTGTGGGTGAAATGATGATACCATGCCAAGTTTCAACATTTTCAGAGTTTATTTCGTAGTGATTTTCAATTTCACGGTCATTTAGCTCTCTAAACAAATCGGTAAATGACTGAAAATAGCAAATGATGTCCTAAAGTGTAAAAAATTGATGACGTCGCTTTGAATGGTCCATAAGGAA
>NW_025228509.1:33927-35844 GCF_018294505.1 Triticum aestivum | reverse complement strand
CGTAACCCTCTCTACTCCATTTCACATGCTTTGTGGGTGAAATGATGATACCATGCCAAGTTTCAACATTTTCAGAGTTCATTTCGTAGTGATTTTCAATTTCACGGTCATTTAGCTCTCTAAACAAATCGGTAAATGACTGAAAATAGCAAATGATGTCCTAAAGTGTTAAAAATTGATGACGTCGCTTTGAATGGTCCATAAGGAACGCAAGAAAAGTCTGGAGTTCAAATAAGTTTAAAAAAATGAAGTGCCCGTATAACACATGAGTTCTCGTCCGAAACCCTGATACTCCGAAAGAGATTGTCCAGTTTGTACACGAAGTGCGTCCAGTTTTTGCCGTAACCCTCTCTACTCCTTTCCACATGCTATGTGGGTGAAATGAAGATACCATGCCAAGTTTCAACACTTTCCAAGTTCATTTTGTAGTGATTTTCAATTTCACGGTCATTTAGCTCTCTAAACAAATCGGTAAATGACTGAAAAATAGCAAATGATGTCCTAAAGTGATAAAACTTGATGACGTCGCTTTGAATGGTCCATACGGAACGCAAGAAAAGTCTGGAGTTCAAATAAGTTTAAAAAAATGAAGTGCCCGTGTAACAGATGAGTTCTCGTCCGAAATCCTGATACTCCGAAAGACATTGTCCAGTTTGTACACGAAGTGCGTCCAGTTTTTGCCGTAACCCTCTCTACTCCTTTGCACATGCTATGTGGGTGAAATGATGATACCATGCCAAGTTTCAACATTTTCAGAGTTCATTTTGTAGTGATTTTCAATTTCACGGTCATTTAGCTCTCTAAACAAATCGGTAAATGACTGAAAAATAGCAAATGATGTCAGAAAGTGTTGAAAATTGATGACGTCACTTTGAATGGTGCATACGGAACGCAAAAAAAAGTCTGGAGTTCAAATAATTTAAAAAAAATGAAGTGGCCATGTAACAGATGAGTTCTCGTCTGAAACCCTGATACTCCGAAAGAGATTGTCCAGTTTTTACACGAAGTGCGTCTAGTTTTTGCCGTAACCCTCTCTACTCCTTTTCACATGCTTTGTGGGTGAAATGATGATACCATGCCAAGTTTCAACATTTTCAGAGTTCATTTCGTAGTTATTTTCAATTTCACGGTCATTTAGCTCTCTAAACAAATCGGTAAATGACTGAAAATAGCAAATGATGTCCTAAAGTGTTAAAAATTGATGACATCGCTTTGAATGGTCCATAAGGAACGCAAGAAAAGTCTGGAGTTCAAATAAGTTTAAAAAAATGAAGTGCCCGTGTAACACATGAGTTCTCGTCCGAAACCCTGATACTCCGAAAGAGATTGTCCAGTTTGTACACGAAGTGCGTCCAGTTTTTGCCGTAACCCTCTCTACTCCTTTCCACATGCTATGTTGGTGAAATGAAGATACCATGCCAAGTTTCAACACTTTCCAAGTTCATTTTGTAGTGATTTTCAATTTCACGGTCATTTAGCTCTCTAAACAAATCGGTAAATGACTGAAAAATAGCAAATGATGTCCTAAGGTGATAAAACTTGATGACGTCGCTTTGAATGGTCCATACGGAACGCAAGAAAAGTATGGAGTTCAAATAAGTTTAAAAAAATGAAGTGCCCGTGTAACAGATGAGTTCTCGTCCGAAATACTGATACTCCGAAATAGATTGTCCAGTTTGTACACGAAGTGCGTCTAGTTTTTGCCGTAACCCTCTCTACTCTTTTGCACATGCTATGTGGGTGAAATGATGATACCATGCCAAGTTTCAACATTTTCAGAGTTCATTTTGTAGTGATTTTCAATTTCACGGTCATTTAGCTCTCTAAACAAATCGGTAAATGACTGAAAAATAGCAAATGATGTAAGAAAGTGTTGAAAATTGATGACGTCGCTTTGAATGGTGCATACGGAACGCA
>NW_025228509.1:31554-33917 GCF_018294505.1 Triticum aestivum | reverse complement strand
GAAAGAGATTGTCCAGTTTGTACACGAAGTGCGTCCAGTTTTTGCCGTAACCCTCTCTACTCCTTTCCACATGCTATGTGGGTGAAATGAAGATACCATGCCAAGTTTCAACACTTTCCAAGTTCATTTTGTAGTGATTTTCAATTTCACGGTCATTTAGCTCTCTAAACAAATCGGTAAATGACTGAAAAATAGCAAATGATGTCCTAAAGTGATAAAACTTGATGACGTCGCTTTGAATGGTCCATACGGAACGCAAGAAAAGTCTGGAGTTCAAATAAGTTTAAAAAAATGAAGTGCCCGTGTAACAGATGAGTTCTCGTCCGAAATCCTGATACTCCGAAAGACATTGTCCAGTTTGTACACGAAGTGCGTCCAGTTTTTGCCGTAACCCTCTCTACTCCTTTGCACATGCTATGTGGGTGAAATGATGATACCATGCCAAGTTTCAACATTTTCAGAGTTCATTTTGTAGTGATTTTCAATTTCACGGTCATTTAGCTCTCTAAACAAATCGGTAAATGACTGAAAAATAGCAAATGATGTCAGAAAGTGTTGAAAATTGATGACGTCACTTTGAATGGTGCATACGGAACGCAAAAAAAAGTCTGGAGTTCAAATAATTTAAAAAAAATGACGTGGCCATGTAACAGATGAGTTCTCGTCTAAAACCCTGATACTCCGAAAGATATTGTCCAGTTTTTACACGAAGTGCGTCTAGTTTTTGCCGTAACCCTCTCTACTCCTTTTCACATGCTTTGTGGGTGAAATGATGATACCATGCCAAGTTTCAACGTTTTCAGAGTTCATTTCGTAGTTATTTTCAATTTCACGGTCATTTAGCTCTCTAAACAAATCGGTAAATGACTGAAAATAGCAAATGATGTCCTAAAGTGTTAAAAATTGATGACATCGCTTTGAACGGTCCATAAGGAACGCAAGAAAAGTCTGGAGTTCAAATAAGTTTAAAAAAATGAAGTGCCCGTGTAACACATGAGTTCTCGTCCGAAACCCTGATACTCCGAAAGAGATTGTCCAGTTTGTACACGAAGTGCGTCCAGTTTTTGCCGTAACCCTCTCTACTCCTTTCCACATGCTATGTTGGTGAAATTAAGATACCATGCCAAGTTTCAACACTTTCCAAGTTCATTTTGTAGTGATTTTCAATTTCACGGTCATTTAGCTCTCTAAACAAATCGGTAAATGACTGAAAAATAGCAAATGATGTCCTAAAGTGATAAAACTTGATGACGTCGCTTTGAATGGTCCATACGGAACGCAAGAAAAGTATGGAGTTCAAATAAGTTTAAAAAAATGAAGTGCCCGTGTAACAGATGAGTTCTCGTCCGAAATCCTGATACTCCGAAATAGATTATCCAGTTTCTACACGAAGTGCGTCCAGTTTTTGCCGTAACCCTCTCTACTCTTTTGCACATGCTATGTGGGTGAAATGATGATACCATGCTGAGTTTCAACATTTTCAGAGTTCATTTTGTAGTGATTTTCAATTTCACGGTCATTTAGCTCTCTAAACAGATCGGTAAATGACTGAAAAATAGCAAATGATGTCAGAAAGTGTTGAAAATTGATGACGTCACTTTGAATGGTGCATACGGAACGCAAAAAAAAGTCTGGAGTTCAAATAATTTAAAAAAAATGAAGTGGCCATGTAACAGATGAGTTCTCGTCTGAAACCCTGATACTCCAAAAGAGATTGTCCAGTTTGTACACGAAGTGCATCTAGTTTTTGCCGTAACCCTCTCTACTCCTTTTCACATGCTATATGGGTGAAATGATGATACCATGCCAAGTTTCAACATTTTCAGAGTTCATTTTGTAGTGATTTTCAATTTCACGGTCATTTAGCTCTCTAAACAAATCGGTAAATGACTGAAAATAGCAAATGATGTCCTAAAGTGTTCAAAATTGATGACGTCGGTTTGAATGGTCCATAAGGAACGCAAGAAAAGTCTGGAGCTCAAATAAGTTTAAAAAAATGAAGTGCCCGTGTAACAGATGAGTTCTCGTCCGACACCCTGATACTCCAAAAGACATTGTCCAGTTTGTACACGAAGTGCGTCCAGTTTTTGCCGTAACCCTCTCTACTCTTTTGCACATGCTATGTGGGTGAAATGGTGATACCATGCCAAGTTAAAACATTTTCAGAGTTCATTTTGTAGTGATTTTCAATTTCACGGTCATTTAGCTCTCTAAACAAATCAGTAAATGACTGAAAAATAGCAAATGATGTCAGAGAGTGTTGAAAATTGATGACGTCACTTTGAATGGTGCATACGGAACGCAAAAAAAGTCTGGAGTTCAAATAATTTAAAAAAAATGAAGTGCCCATGTAAGAGATAAGT
>NW_025228509.1:28270-31544 GCF_018294505.1 Triticum aestivum | reverse complement strand
TGAAAAATAGCAAATGATGTCAGAAAGTGTTGAAAATTGATGACGTCACTTTGAATGGTGCATACGGAACGCAAAAAAAAGTCTGGAGTTCAAATAATTTAAAAAAAATGAAGTGGCCATGTAACAGATGAGTTCTCGTCTGAAACCCTGATACTCCGAAAGAGATTATCCAGTTTTTACACGAAGTGCGTCTAGTTTTTGCCGTAACCCTCTCTACTCCTTTTCACATGCTTTGTGGGTGAAATGATGATACCATGCCAAGTTTGAACGTTTTCAGAGTTCATTTCGTAGTTATTTTCAATTTCACGGTCATTTAGCTCTCTAAACAAATCGGTAAATGACTGAAAATAGCAAATGATGTCCTAAAGTGTTAAAAATTGATGACATCGCTTTGAATGGTCCATAAGGAACGCAAGAAAAGTCTGGAGTTCAAATAAGTTTAAAAAAATGAATTGCCCGTGTAACACATGAGTTCTCGTCCGAAACCCTGATACTCCGAAAGAGATTGTCCAGTTTGTACACGAAGTGCGTCCAGTTTTTGCCGTAACCCTCTCTACTCCTTTCCACATGCTATGTTGGTGAAATGAAGATACCATGCCAAGTTTCAACACTTTCCAAGTTCATTTTGTAGTGATTTTCAATTTCACGGTCATTTAGCTCTCTAAACAAATCGGTAAATGACTGAAAAATAGCAAATGATGTCCTAAAGTGATAAAACTTGATGACGTCGCTTTGAATGGTCCATACGGAACGCAAGAAAAGTATGGAGTTCAAATAAGTTTAAAAAAATGAAGTGCCCGTGTAACAGATGAGTTCTCGTCCGAAATCCTGATACTCCGAAATAGATTGTCCAGTTTGTACACGAAGTGCGTCCAGTTTTTGCCGTAACCCTCTCTACTCTTTTGCACATGCTATGTGGGTGAAATGATGATACCATGCCAAGTTTCAACATTTTCAGAGTTCATTTTGTAGTGATTTTCAATTTCACGGTCATTTAGCTCTCTAAACAGATCGGTAAATGACTGAAAAATAGCAAATGATGTCAGAAAGTGTTGAAAATTGATGACGTCACTTTGAATGGTGCATACGGAACGCAAAAAAAAGTCTGGAGTTCAAATAATTTAAAAAAATGAAGTGGCCATGTAACAGATGAGTTCTCGTCTGAAACCCTGATACTCCAAAAGAGATTGTCCAGTTTGTACACGAAGTGCATCTAGTTTTTGCCGTAACCCTCTCTACTCCTTTTCACATGCTATATGGGTGAAATGATGATACCATGCCAAGTTTCAACATTTTCAGAGTTCATTTTGTAGTGATTTTCAATTTCACGGTCATTTAGCTCTCTAAACAAATCGGTAAATGACTGAAAATAGCAAATGATGTCCTAAAGTGTTCAAAATTGATGACGTCGGTTTGAATGGTCCATAAGGAACGCAAGAAAAGTCTGGAGTTCAAATAAGTTTAAAAAAATGAAGTGCCCGTGTAACAGATGAGTTCTCGTCCGACACCCTGATACTCCAAAAGAGATTGTCCAATTTGTACACGAAGTGCGTCCAGTTTTTGCCGTAACCCTCTCTACTCTTTTGCACATGCTATGTGGGTGAAATGGTGATACCATGCCAAGTTACAACATTTTCAGAGTTCATTTTGTAGCGATTTTCAATTTCACGGTCATTTAGCTCTCTAAACAAATCAGTAAATGACTGAAAAATAGCAAATGATGTCAGAGAGTGTTGAAAATTGATGACGTCACTTTGAATGGTGCATACGGAACGCAAAAAAAGTCTGGAGTTCAAATAATTTAAAAAAAATGAAGTGCCCATGTAAGAGATAAGTTCTCGTCCGAAACCCTGATACTCCGAAAGAGATTGTCCAGTTTGTACACGAAGTGCGTCTAGTTTTTGCCGTAACCATCTCTACTCTTTTTCACATGCTATGTGGGTGAAATGATGATACCATGCCAAGTTTCAACATTTTCAGAGTTCATTTTGTAGTGATTTTCAATTTCACGGTCATTTAGCTCTCTAAACAAATCGGTAAATGACTGAAAATAGCAAATGATGTCCTAAAGTGTTAAAAATTGATGACGTCGCTTTGAATGGTCCACAAGGAACGCAAGAAAAGTCTGGAGTTCAAATAAGTTTAAAAAAATGAAGTGCCCGTGTAACAGATGAGTTCTCGTCCGAAACCCTGATACTCCAAAAGAGATTGTCCAGTTTTTACACGAAGTGCGTCCAGTTTTTGCCGTAACCCTCTCTACTCTTTTGCACATGCTATGTGGGTGAAATGATGATACCATGCCAAGTTTAAACATTTTCAGAGTTAATTTTGTAGTGATTTTCAATTTCACGGTCATTTAGCTCTCTAAACAAATCTGTAAATGACTGAAAATACCAAATGCTGTCAGAAAGTGTTGAAATTGATGGCGACGCTTTGAATGGTGCATACGGAATGCAAAAAAAGTCTGAGTTCAAATAAGTTTTAAAAAATGAAGTGCCCGTATAACACATGAGTTCTCGTCCCAAACCATGATACTCCGAAAGAGATTGTCCGGTTTGTACACGAAGTGCATCCAGTTTTTGCCGTAACCCTCTCTACTCCTTTGCACATGCTATGTGGGTGAAATGATGATACCATGCCAAGTTTGAACATTTTCAGGGTTCATTTTGTAGTGATTTTCAATTTCACGGTCATTTAGCTCTCTAAACAAATCAGTAAGTGACTGAAAAATAGCAAATGATGTCAGAAAGTGTTGAAAATTGACGAAGTCGCTTTGAATGGTGCATACGGAATGCAAAAAAAGTCTGGAGTTCACATAAGTTTAAAAAATGAAGTGCCCATGTAACAGTTGAGTTCTCGTCTGAAACCCTGATACTCCGAAAGAGATTGTCCAGTTTGTACACGAAGTGCATCTAGTTTTTGCCGTAACCCTCTCTACTCTTTTTCGACATGCTATGTGGGTGAAATGAAGATACCATGCCAAGTTTCAACATTTTCAGAGTTCATTTTGTAGTGATTTTCAATTTCACGGTCATTTAGCTCTCTAAACAAATCGGTAAATGACTGAAAAAATAGCAAATGATGTCCTAAAGTGATAAAACTTGATGATGTCGCTTTGAATGGTCCATACAGAACGCAAGAAAAGTCTGGAGTTCAAATAAGATAAAAAAATGAAGTGCCCGTGTAACAGATGAGTTCTCGTCCGAAACCCTGATACTCCGAAAGAGATTGTCCAGTTTGTACACGAAGTGCGTCCAGTTTTTGCCGTAACCCT
>NW_025228509.1:27611-28260 GCF_018294505.1 Triticum aestivum | reverse complement strand
GTGCCCGTGTAACAGATGAGTTCTCGTCCGAAATCCTGATACTCCGAAAGAGATTGTCCAGTTTGTGCACGAAGTGCGTCCAGTTTTTGTCGTAACCCTCTCTACTCCATTTCACATGCTTTGTGGGTGAAATGATGATACCATGCCAAGTTTCAACATTTTCAGAGTTCATTTCGTAGTGATTTTCAATTTCACGGTCATTTAGCTCTCTAAACAAATCGGTAAATGACTGAAAATAGCAAATGATGTCCTAAAGTGTTAAAAATTGATGACGTCGCTTTGAATGGTCCATAAGGAACACAAGAAAAGTCTGGAGTTCAAATAAGTTTAAAAAAATGAAGTGCCCGTATAACACATGAGTTCTCGTCCGAAACCCTGATACTCCGAAAGAGATTGTCCAGTTTGTACACGAAGTGCATCCAGTTTTTGCTGTAACCCTCTCTACTCCTTTCCACATGTATGTGGGTGAAATGAAGATACCATGCCAAGTTTCAACACTTTCCAAGTTCATTTTGTAGTGATTTTCAATTTCACGGTCATTTAGCTCTCTAAACAAATCGGTAAATGACTGAAAAATAGCAAATGATGTCCTAAAGTGATAAAACTTGATGACGTCGCTTTGAATGGTCCATACGGAACGCAAGAAAAG
>NW_025228509.1:26602-27042 GCF_018294505.1 Triticum aestivum | reverse complement strand
TTCGCTTGGAATGGTGCATACGAAACGCAAAAAAGTCTGGATTTTAAATAAGATTTAAAAAATGAAGTGCCCGTGTAACAAATGAGTTCTCATTCGAAATCCTGATACTCCGAAAGACATTGTCCAGTTTGTACACGAAGTGCGTCCAGTTTTTGCCGTAACCCTCTCTACTCTTTTGCACATGCTATGTGGGTGAAATGATGATGCCATGCCAAGTTTCAACATTTTCAAAGTTCATTTTGTAGTGATTTTCAATTTCACGGTCATTTAGCTCCCTAAACAAATCGGTAAATGACTGAAAAATAGCAAATGATGATAGAAAGTGTTGAAATTTGACGAAGTCGCTTTGAATTGTGCATCGGAACGCAAAAAAAGTCTGGAGTTCAAAAAAGTTTAAAAAATGAAGTGCCTGTGTAACAGATGAGTTCGCGTTCGAAACC
>NW_025228509.1:25747-26366 GCF_018294505.1 Triticum aestivum | reverse complement strand
TTTGCACATGCTATGTGGGTGAAATGATGATACCATGCCAAGTTTCAACATTTTCAGAGTTCATTTTGTAGTGATTTTCAATTTCACGGTCATTTAGCTCTCTAAACAAATCGGTAAATGACTGAAAAATAGCAAATGATGTCAGAAAGTGTTGAAAATTGATGACGTCACTTTGAATGGTGCATACGGAACGCAAAAAAAAGTCTGGAGTTCAAATAATTTAAAAAAAATGAAGTGGCCATGTAACAGATGAGTTCTCGTCTGAAACCCTGATACTCCGAAAGAGATTGTCCAGTTTTTACACGAAGTGCGTCTAGTTTTTGCCGTAACCCTCTCTACTCCTTTTCACATGCTTTGTGGGTGAAATGATGATACCATGCCAAGTGTCAACATTTTCAGAGTTCATTTCGTAGTTATTTTCAATTTCACGGTCATTTAGCTCTCTAAACAAATCGGTAAATGACTGAAAATAGCAAATGATGTCCTAAAGTGTTAAAAATTGATGACGTCGCTTTGAATGGTCCATAAGGAACGCAAGAAAAGTCTGGAGTTCAAATAAGTTTAAAAAAATGAAGTGCCCGTGTAACACATGAGTTCTCGTCCGGAACCCTGATACTCC
>NW_025228509.1:25177-25737 GCF_018294505.1 Triticum aestivum | reverse complement strand
CGTAACCCTCTCTACTCCATTTCACATGCTTTGTGGGTGAAATGATGATACCATGCCAAGTTTCAACATTTTCAGAGTTCATTTCGTAGTGATTTTCAATTTCACGGTCATTTAGCTCTCTAAACAAATCGGTAAATGACTGAAAATAGCAAATGATGTCCTAAAGTGTTAAAAATTGATGACGTCGCTTTGAATGGTCCATAAGGAACGCAAGAAAAGTCTGGAGTTCAAATAAGTTTAAAAAAATGAAGTGCCCGTATAACACATGAGTTCTCGTCCGAAACCCTGATACTCCGAAAGAGATTGTCCAGTTTGTACACGAAGTGCGTCCAGTTTTTGCCGTAACCCTCTCTACTCCTTTCCACATGCTATGTGGGTGAAATGAAGATACCATGCCAAGTTTCAACACTTTCCAAGTTCATTTTGTAGTGATTTTCAATTTCACGGTCATTTAGCTCTCTAAACAAATCGGTAAATGACTGAAAAATAGCAAATGATGTCCTAAAGTGATAAAACTTGATGACGTCGCTTTGAATGGTCCATACGGAACGCAAGAAAAG
>NW_025228509.1:24636-25167 GCF_018294505.1 Triticum aestivum | reverse complement strand
TTCACGGTCATTTAGCTCTCTAAACAAATCGGTAAATGACTGAAAATAGCAAATGATGTCCTAAAGTGTTAAAAATTGATGACGTCGCTTTGAATGGTCCATAAGGAACGCAAGAAAAGTCTGGAGTTCAAATAAGTTTAAAAAAATGAAGTGCCCGTGTAACACATGAGTTCTCGTCCGAAACCCTGATACTCCGAAAGAGATTGTCCAGTTTGTACACGAAGTGCGTCCAGTTTTTGCCGTAACCCTCTCTACTCTTTTGCACATGCTATGTGGGTGAAATGATGATACCATGCCAAGTTTCAACATTTTCAGAGTTCAATTTGTAGTGATTTTCAATTTCACGGTCATTTAGCTCCCCAAACAGATCGGTAAATGACTGAAAAATTGCAAATGATGTCAGAAAGTGTTGAAAATTGATGACGTCACTTTGAATGGTGCATACGGAACGCAAAAAAAAGTCTGGAGTTCAAATAATTTAAAAAAATGAAGTGGCCATGTAACAGATGAGTGCTCGTCTGAAACCCTGAT
>NW_025228509.1:23335-24626 GCF_018294505.1 Triticum aestivum | reverse complement strand
TTTCAACACTTTCCAAGTTCATTTTGTAGTGATTTTCAATTTCACGGTCATTTAGCTCTCTAAACAAATCGGTAAATGACTGAAAAATAGCAAATGATGTCCTAAAGTGATAAAACATGATGACGTCGCTTTGAATGGTCCATACGGAACGCAAGAAAAGTCTGGAGTTCAAATAAGTTTAAAAAAATGAAGTGCCCGTGTAACAGATGAGTTCTCGTCCGAAATCCTGATACTCCGAAATAGATTGTCCAGTTTGTACACGAAGTGCGTCCAGTTTTTGCCGTAACCCTCTCTACTCTTTTGCACATGCTATGTGGGTGAAATGATGATACCATGCCAAGTTTCAACATTTTCAGAGTTCAATTTGTAGTGATTTTCAATTTCACGGTCATTTAGCTCTCCAAACAGATCGGTAAATGACTGAAAAATAGCAAATGATGTCAGAAAGTGTTGAAAATTGATGACGTCACTTTGAATGGTGCATACGGAACGCAAAAAATAGTCTGGAGTTCAAATAATTTAAAAAAATGAAGTGGCCATGTAACAGATGAGTGCTCGTCTGAAACCCTGATACTCTAAAAGAGATTGTCCAGTTTGTACACGAAGTGCATCTAGTTTTTGCCGTAACCCTCTCTACTCCTTTTCACATGCTATATGGGTGAAATGATGATACCATGCCAAGTTTCAACATTTTCAGAGTTCATTTTGTAGTGATTTTCAATTTCACGGTCATTTAGCTCTCTAAACAAATCGGTAAATGACTGAAAATAGCAAATGATGTCCTAAAGTGTTCAAAATTGATGACGTCGGTTTGAATGGTCCATAAGGAACGCAAGAAAAGTCTGGAGTTCAAATAAGTTTAAAAAAATGAAGTGCCCGTGTAACAGATGAGTTCTCGTCCGACACCCTGATACTCCAAAAGAGATTGTCCAGTTTGTACACGAAGTGCGTCCAGTTTTTGCCGTAACCCTCTCTACTCTTTTGCACATGCTATGTGGGTGAAATGGTGATACCATGCCAAGTTACAACATTTTCAGAGTTCATTTTGTAGTGATTTTCAATTTCACGGTCATTTAGCTCTCTAAACAAATCAGTAAATGACTGAAAAATAGCAAATGATGTCAGAGAGTGTTGAAAATTGATGACGTCGCTTTGAATGGTGCATACGGAACGCAAAAAAAGTCTGGAGTTCAAATATTTTAAAAAAAATGAAGTGCCCATGTAAGAGATAAGTTCTCGTCCGAAACCCTGATACTCCGAAAGAGATTGTCCAGTTTGTACACGAAGTGCG
>NW_025228509.1:21063-21766 GCF_018294505.1 Triticum aestivum | reverse complement strand
CATTTAGCTCCCCAAACAGATCGGTAAATGACTGAAAAATTGCAAATGATGTCAGAAAGTGTTGAAAATTGATGACGTCACTTTGAATGGTGCATACGGAACGCAAAAAAAAGTCTGGAGTTCAAATAATTTAAAAAAATGAAGTGGCCATGTAACAGATGAGTGCTCGTCTGAAACCCTGATACTCCAAAAGAGATTGTCCAGTTTGTACACGAAGTGCCTCTAGTTTTTGCCGTAACCCTCTCTACTCCTTTTCACATGCCATATGGGTGAAATGATGATACCATGCCAAGTTTCAACATTTTCAGAGTTCATTTTGTAGTGATTTTCAATTTCACGGTCATTTAGCTCTCTAAACAAATCGGTAAATGACTGAAAATAGCAAATGATGTCCTAAAGTGTTCAAAATTGATGACGTCGGTTTGAATGGTCCATAAGGAACGCAAGAAAAGTCTGGAGTTCAAATAAGTTTAAAAAAATGAAGTGCCCGTGTAACAGATGAGTTCTCGTCCGACACCCTGATACTCCAAAAGAGATTGTCCAGTTTGTACACGAAGTGCGTCCAGTTTTTGCCGTAACCCTCTCTACTCTTTTGCACATGCTATGTGGGTGAAATGGTGATACCATGCCAAGTTACAACATTTTCAGAGTTCATTTTGTAGTGATTTTCAATTTCACGGTCATTTAGCTCTCTAAACAAATC
>NW_025228509.1:15951-19615 GCF_018294505.1 Triticum aestivum | reverse complement strand
CTAAAGTGATAAAACTTGATGACGTCGCTTTGAATGGTCTATACGGAACGCAAGAAAAGTCTGGAGTTCAAATAAGTTTAAAAAAATGAAGTGCCCGTGTAACAGATGAGTTCTCGTCCGAAATCCTGATACTCCGAAAGAGATTGTCCAGTTTGTACACGAAGTGCGTCCAGTTTTTGCCGTAACCCTCTCTACTCTTTTGCACATGCTATGTGGGTGAAATGATGATACCATGCCAAGTTTAAACATTTTCAGAGTTCATTTTGTAGTGATTTTCAATTTCACGGTCATTTAGCTCTCTAAACAAATCTGTAAATGACTGAAAAATACCAAATGCTGTCAGAAAGTGTTGAAAATTGACGAAGTCGCTTTGAATTGTGCATACGGAACGCAAAAAAAAGTCTGGAGTTCAAATAAGTTTAAAAAATGAAGTGCCCATGTAACAGATGAGTTCTCGTCCGAAACCCTGATACTCCGAAAGAGATTGTCCAGTTTGTACAAGCAGTGCGTCCAGTTTTTGCCGTAACCCTCTCTACTCTTTTTCCACATGCTATGTGGGTGAAATGAAGATACCATGCCAAGTTTCAACATTTTCAGAGTTCATTTTGTAGTGATTTTCAATTTCACGGTCATTTAGCTCTCTAAACAAATCGGTAAATGACTGAAAAATAGCAAATGATGTCCTAAAGTGATAAAACATGATGATGTCGCTTTGAATGGTCCATACGGAACGCAAGAAAAGTCTGGAGTTCAAATAAGATAAAAAAATATGAAGTGCCCGTGTAACAAATGAGTTCTCGTCCGAAACCCTGATACTCCGAAAGAGATTGTCCAGTTTGTACACGAAGTGCGTCCAGTTTTTGCCGTGACCCTCTCTACTCTTTTCCACATGCTATGTGGGTGAAATGAAGATACCATGCCAAGTTTCAACATTTTCCAAGTTCATTTTGTAGTGATTTTCAATTTCACGGTCATTTAGCTCTCTAAACAAATCGGTAAATGACTGAAAAATAGCAAATGATGTCAGAAAGTGTTGAAAATTGATGACGTCACTTTGAATGGTGCATACGGAACGCAAAAAAAGTCTGGAGTTCAAATAATTTAAAAATAATGAAGTGGCCATGTAACAGATGAGTTCTCGTCCGAAACCCTGATACTCCGAAAGAGATTGTCCAGTTTTTACATGAAGTGCGTCCAGTTTTTGCCGTAACCCTCTCTACTCTTTTGCACATGCTATGTGGGTGAAATGATGATACCATGCCAAGGTTAAACATTTTCAGAGTTCATTTTGTAGTGATTTTCAATTCGGTCATTTAGCTCTCTAAACAAATCTGTAAATGACTGAAAAATACCAAATGCTGTCAGAAAGTGTTGAAAATTGATGACGTCGCTTTGAATGGTGCATACGGAACGCAAAAAAGTCTGGAGTTCAAATAAGTTTAAAAAAATGAAGTGCCCGTATAACAGATGAGTTATTGTCCGAAACCCTGATACTCCGAAAGAGATTGTCCAGTTTGTACAAGAAGTGCGTCCAGTTTTTGCCGTAACCCTATCTACTCTTTTGCACATGCTATGTGGTTGAAATGATGATACCATGCCAAGTTTCAACATTTTTAGGGTTCATTTTGTAGTGATTTTCAATTGCACGGTCATTTAGCTCTCTAAACAAATCGGTAAATGACTGAAAAATAGCAAATGATGTCAGAAAGTGTTGAAAATTGACGAAGTCGCATTGAATGGTGCATACAGAACGCAAAAAAAGTCTGGAGTTCAAATAAGTTTAAAAAATGAAGTGCCCATGTAACAGATGAGTTCTCGTCCGAAACCCTGATACTCCGAAAGAGATTGTCCAGTTTGTACACGAAGTGCGTCCAGTTTTTGCCGTAACCCTCTCTACTCTTTTTCCACATGCTATGTGGGTGAAATGAAGATACCATGCCAAGTTTCAACATTGTCAGAGTTCATTTTGTAGTGATTTTCAATTTCACGGTCATTTAGCTCTCTAAACAAATCGGTAAATGACTGAAAAATAGCAAATGATGTCCTAAAGTGATAAAACTTGATGACGTCGCTTTGAATGGTCTATACGGAACGCAAGAAAAGTCTGGAGTTCACATAAGTTTTAAAAAATGAAGTGGCCGTGTAACAGATGAGTTCTCGTCCGAAATCCTGATACTCCGAAAGAGATTGTCCAGTTTGTACACGAAGTGCGTCCAGTTTTTGCCGTAACCCTCTCTACTCTTTTGCACATGCTATGTGGGTGAAATGATGATACCATGCCAAGTTTAAAAATTTTCAGAGTTCATTTTGTAGTGATTTTCAATTTCACGGTCATTTAGCTCTCTAAACAAATCTGTAAATGACTGAAAAATACCAAATGCTGTCAGAAAGTGTTGAAAATTGACGAAGTCGCTTTGAATTGTGCATACGGAATGCAAAAAAAAGTCTGGAGTTCAAATAAGTTTAAAAAATGAAGTGCCCATGTAACAGATGAGTTCTCGTCCGAAACCCTGATACTCCGAAAGAGATTGTCCAGTTTGTACACGAAGTGCGTCCAGTTTTTGCCGTAACCCTCTCTACTCTTTTGCACATGCTATGTGGGTGAAATGATGATACCATGCCAAGTTTAAACATTGTCAGAGTTCATTTTGTAGTGATTTTCAATTTCACGGTCATTTACCTCTCTAAACAAATCTGTAAATGACTGAAAAATACCAAATGCTGTCAGAAAGTGTTGAAAATTGACGAAGTCGCTTTGAATTGTGCATACGGAACGCAAAAAAAAGTCTGGAGTTCAAATAAGTTTAAAAAATGAAGTGCCCATGTAACAGATGAGTTCTCGTCCGAAACCCTGATACTCCGAAAGAGATTGTCCAGTTTGTACAAGCAGTGCGTCCAGTTTTTGCCGTAACCCTCTCTACTCTTTTTCCACATGCTATGTGGGTGAAATGAAGATACCATGCCAAGTTTCAACATTTTCAGAGTTCATTTTGTAGTGATTTTCAATTTCACGGTCATTTAGCTCTCTAAACAAATCGGTGAATGACTGAAAAATAGCAAATGATGTCCTAAAGTGATAAAACTTGATGACGTCGCTTTGAATGGTCCATGCGGAACTCAAGAAAAGTCTGGAGTTAAAATAAGTTTAAAAAAATGAAGTGCCCGTATAACAGATGAGTTATTGTCGGAAACCCTGATACTCCGAAAGAGATTGTCCAGTTTGTACAAGAAGTGCATCCAGTTTTTGCCGTAACCCTATATACTCTTTTGCACATGCTATGTGGTTGAAATGATGATACCATGCCAAGTTTCAACATTTTTAGGGTTCATTTTGTAGTGATTTTCAATTTCACGGTCATTTAGCTCTCTAAACAAATCGTTAAATGACTGAAAAATAGCAAATGATGTCAGAAAGTTTTGAAAATTGACGAAGTCGCATTGAATGGTGCATACGGAACGCAAAAAAAGTCTGGAGTTCAAATAAGTTCAAAAAATGAAGTGCCCATGTAACAGATGAGTTCTCGTCCGAAACCCTGATACTCCGAAAGAGATTGTCCAGTTTGTACACGAAGTGCGTCCAGTTTTTGCCGTAACCCTCTCTACTCTTTTCCACATGCTACGTGGGTGAAATGAAGATACCATGCCAAGTTTCAACATTTTCCAA
>NW_025228509.1:13339-14310 GCF_018294505.1 Triticum aestivum | reverse complement strand
TGACTGAAAAATAGCAAATGATGTCCTAAAGTGATAAAACTTGATGACGTCGCTTTGAATGGTCCATGCGGAACTCAAGAAAAGTCTGTAGTTCAAATAAGTTTAAAAAAATGAAGTGCCCGTATAACAGATGAGTTATTGTCCGAAACCCTGATACTCCGAAAGAGATTGTCCAGTTTGTACAAGAAGTGCGTCCAGTTTTTGCCGTAACCCTATCTACTCTTTTGCACATGCTATGTGGTTGAAATGATGATACCATGCCAAGTTTCAACATTTTTAGGGTTCATTTTGTAGTGATTTTCAATTTCACGGTCATTTAGCTCTCTAAACAAATCGTTAAATGACTGAAAAATAGCAAATGATGTCAGAAAGTGTTGAAAATTGACGAAGTCGCATTGAATGGTGCATACGGAACGCAAAAAAAGTCTGGAGTTCAAATAAGTTCAAAAAATGAAGTGCCCATGTAACAGATGAGTTCTCGTCCTAAACCCTGATATTCCGAAAGAGATTGTCCAGTTTGTACACGAAGTGCGTCCAGTTTTTGCCGTAACCCTCTCTACTCTTTTCCACATGCTACGTGGGTGAAATGAAGATACCATGCCAAGTTTCAACATTTTCCAAGTTCATTTTGTAGTGATTTTCAATTTCACGGTCATTTAGCTCTCTAAACAAATCGGTAAATGACTGAAAAATAGCAAATGATGTCCTAAAGTGACAAAACTTGATGACGTCGCTTTGAATGGTCCATACGGGACGCAAGAAAAGTCTGGAGTTCAAATAAGTTTAAAAAAATGAAGTGCCCGTGTAACAGATGAGTTCTCGTCCGAAATCCTGATACTCCGAAAGAGATTGTCCAGTTTGTACACGAAGTGCGTCCAGTTTTTGCCGTAACCCTCTCTACTCTTTTGCACATGCTATGTGGGTGAAATGATGATACCATGCCAAGT
Source organism: Triticum aestivum (assembly GCF_018294505.1). Classification (NCBI taxonomy): domain Eukaryota; kingdom Viridiplantae; phylum Streptophyta; class Magnoliopsida; order Poales; family Poaceae; genus Triticum; species Triticum aestivum. The sequence goes on along the minus strand of NW_025228509.1, from coordinate 13,363 downwards.
TTAAACATTTTCAGAGTTCATTTT
>NW_025228509.1:12819-13329 GCF_018294505.1 Triticum aestivum | reverse complement strand
AATTTCACGGTCATTTAGCTCTCTAAACAAATCGGTAAATGACTGAAAAATAGCAAATGACGTGAGAAAGTGTTGAAAAATGATGTCGTCGCTTTGAATGGTGCATACAGAACGCAAAAAAGTCTGGAGTTCAAATAAGTTTAAAAAAATGAAGTGCCCGTATAACGGATGAGTTCTCACCCGAAACCCTGATACTCCGAAAGAGATTGTCCAGTTTGTACAAGAAGTGCGTCCAGTTTTTGCCGTAACCCTCTCTACTCTTTTGCACATGCTATGTGGGTGAAATGATGATACCATGCCAAGTTTAAACATTTTCAGAGTTCATTTTGTAGTGATTTTCAATTTCACGGTCATTTAGCTCTCTAAACAAATCGGTAAATGACTGAAAAATAGCAAATGATGTCAGAAAGTGTTGAAAATTGACGAAGTCGCATTGAATGGTGCATACGGAACGCAAAAAAATTCTGGAGTTCAAATAAGTTTAAAAAATGAAGTGCCCATGTAACAGAT
>NW_025228509.1:10772-12528 GCF_018294505.1 Triticum aestivum | reverse complement strand
AACATTTTCAGAGTTCATTTTGTTGTGATTTTCAATTTCACGGTCATTTAGCTCTCTAAACAAATCGGTAAATGACTGAAAAATAGCAAATGATGTCAGAAAGTGTTGAAAATTGATGACGTCGCTTTGAATAGTGCATACGGAACGCAAAAAAAGTTTGGAGTTCAAATAAGTTTAAAAAATGAAGTGCCCATGTAACAGATGAGTTCTCGTCCGAAACCCTGATACTCCGAAAGAGATTGTCCAGTTTGTACACGAAGTGCGTCCAGTTTTTGCCGTAACCCTCTCTACTCTTTTTCCACATGCTATGTGGGTGAAATGAAGATACCATGCCAAGTTTCAACATTGTCAGAGTTCATTTTGTAGTGATTTTCAATTTCACGGTCATTTAGCTCTCTAAACAAATCGGTAAATGACTGAAAAATAGCAAATGATGTCCTAAAGTGATAAAACTTGATGACGTCGCTTTGAATGGTCTATACGGAATGCAAGAAAAGTCTAGAGTTCACATAAGTTTAAAAAAATGAAGTGGCCGTGTAACAGATGAGTTCTCGTCCGAAATCCTGATACTCCGAAAGAGATTGTCCAGTTTGTACACGAAGTGCGTCCAGTTTTTGCCGTAACCCTCTCTACTCTTTTGCACATGCTATGTGGGTGAAATGATGATACCATGCCAAGTTTAAAAATTTTCAGAGTTCATTTTGTAGTGATTTTCAATTTCACGGTCATTTAGCTCTCTAAACAAATCTGTAAATGACTGAAAAATACCAAATGCTGTCAGAAAGTGTTGAAAATTGACGAAGTCGCTTTGAATTGTGCATACGGAACGTAAAAAAAAGTCTGGAGTTCAAATAAGTTTAAAAAATGAAGTGCCCATGTAACAGATGAGTTCTCGTCCGAAACCCTGATACTCCGAAAGAGATTGTCCAGTTTGTACACGAAGTGCATCCAGTTTTTGCCGTAACCCTCTCTACTCTTTTTCCACATGCTATGTGGGTGAAATGAAGATAGAATGCCAAGTTTCAACATTTTCAGAGTTCATTTTGTAGTGATTTTCAATTTCACGGTCATTTAGCTCTCTAAACAAATCGGTAAATGACTGAAAAATAGCAAATGATGTCAGAAAGTGTTGAAAATTGATGACGTCACTTTGAATAGTGCATACGGAACGCAAAAAAAGTTTGGAGTTCAAATAAGTTTAAAAAATGAAGTGGCCATGTAACAGATGAGTTCGCGTCCGAAACCCTGATACTCCGCAAGAGATTGTCCAGTTTGTACACGAAGTGCGTCCAGTTTTTGCCGTAACGCTCTCTACTCTTTTTCCACATGCTATGTGGGTGAAATGAAGATACCATGCCAAGTTTCAACATTGTCAGAGTTCATTTTGTAGTGATTTTCAATTTCACGGTCATTTAGCTCTCTAAACAAATCGGTAAATGACTGAAAAATAGCAAATGATGTCCTAAAGTGATAAAACTTGATGACGTCGCTTTGAATGGTCTATACGGAACGCAAGAAAAGTCTGGAGTTCAAATAAGTTTAAAAAAATGAAGTGCCCGTGTAACAGATGAGTTCTCGTCCGAAATCCTGATACTCCGAAAGAGATTGTCCAGTTTGTACACGAAGTGCGTCCAGTTTTTGCCGTAACCCTCTCTACTCTTTTGCACATGCTATGTGGGTGAAATGATGATACCATGCCAAGTTTAAACATTTTCAGAGTTCATTTTGTAGTGATTTTCAATTTCACGGTCATTTA
>NW_025228509.1:9791-10762 GCF_018294505.1 Triticum aestivum | reverse complement strand
TGACTGAAAAATAGCAAATGATGTCCTAAAGTGATAAAACTTGATGACGTCGCTTTGAATGGTCCATGCGGAACTCAAGAAAAGTCTGTAGTTCAAATAAGTTTAAAAAAATGAAGTGCCCGTATAACAGATGAGTTATTGTCCGAAACCCTGATACTCCGAAAGAGATTGTCCAGTTTGTACAAGAAGTGCGTCCAGTTTTTGCCGTAACCCTATCTACTCTTTTGCACATGCTATGTGGTTGAAATGATGATACCATGCCAAGTTTCAACATTTTTAGGGTTCATTTTGTAGTGATTTTCAATTTCACGGTCATTTAGCTCTCTAAACAAATCGTTAAATGACTGAAAAATAGCAAATGATGTCAGAAAGTGTTGAAAATTGACGAAGTCGCATTGAATGGTGCATACGGAACGCAAAAAAAGTCTGGAGTTCAAATAAGTTCAAAAAATGAAGTGCCCATGTAACAGATGAGTTCTCGTCCTAAACCCTGATATTCCGAAAGAGATTGTCCAGTTTGTACACGAAGTGCGTCCAGTTTTTGCCGTAACCCTCTCTACTCTTTTCCACATGCTACGTGGGTGAAATGAAGATACCATGCCAAGTTTCAACATTTTCCAAGTTCATTTTGTAGTGATTTTCAATTTCACGGTCATTTAGCTCTCTAAACAAATCGGTAAATGACTGAAAAATAGCAAATGATGTCCTAAAGTGACAAAACTTGATGACGTCGCTTTGAATGGTCCATACGGGACGCAAGAAAAGTCTGGAGTTCAAATAAGTTTAAAAAAATGAAGTGCCCGTGTAACAGATGAGTTCTCGTCCGAAATCCTGATACTCCGAAAGAGATTGTCCAGTTTGTACACGAAGTGCGTCCAGTTTTTGCCGTAACCCTCTCTACTCTTTTGCACATGCTATGTGGGTGAAATGATGATACCATGCCAAGTTTAAACATTTTCAGAGTTCATTTT
>NW_025228509.1:9297-9781 GCF_018294505.1 Triticum aestivum | reverse complement strand
CATTTAGCTCTCTAAACAAATCGGTAAATGACTGAAAAATAGCAAATGATGTCAGAAAGTGATGAAAATTGAAGACGTCGCTTTGAATGGTGCATACGGAACGCAAAAAAAAGTCTGGAGTTCAAATAATTTTAAAAAAATGAAGTGGCCATGTAACAGATGAGTTCTCGTCCGAAACCCTGATACTCCGAAAGAGATTGTACAGTTTGTACACGAAGTGCGTCCAGTTTTTGCCGTAACCCTCTCTACTCTTTTGCACATGCTATGTTGGTGAAATGATGATACCATGCCAAGTTTCAACATTTTCAGAGTTCATTTTGTAGTGATTTTCAATTTCACGGTCATTTAGCTCTCTAAACAAATCGGTAAATGGCTGAAAATAGCAATGATGTCCTAAAGTGTTAAAAATTGATGACGTCGCTTTGAATGGTCTATAAGGAACGCAAGAAAAGTCTGGAGTTCAAATAAGTTTAAAAAAATGAAG
>NW_025228509.1:6276-7278 GCF_018294505.1 Triticum aestivum | reverse complement strand
GACTGAAAAATAGAAAATGATGTCAGAAAGTGTTGAAAATTGAAGACGTCGCTTTGAATGGTGCATACGGAACGCAAAAAAAAGTCTGGAGTTCAAATAAGTTTAAAAAAATGAAGTGCCCGTGTAACAGATGAGTTCTCGTCCGAAACCCTGATACTCCGAAAGAGATTGTCCAGTTTGTACACGAAGTGCGTCCAGTTTTTGCCGTAACCCTCTCTACTCTTTTTCCACATGCTATGTGGGTGAAATGAAGATAGAATGCCAAGTTTCAACATTTTCAGAGTTCATTTTCTAGTGATTTTCAATTTCACGGTCATTTAGCTCTCAAAACAAATCGGTAAATGACTGAAAAATAGCAAATGATGTCAGAAAGTGTTGAAAATTGATGACGTCGCTTTGAATAGTGCATACGGAACGCATAAAAAGTGTGGAGTTCAAATAAGTTTAAAAAATGAAGTGCCCATGTAACAGATGAGTTCTCGTCCGAAACCCTGATACTCCGAAAGAGATTGTCCAGTTTGTACGCGAAGTGCGTCCAGTTTTTGCCGTAACCCTCTCTACTCTTTTTCCACATGCTATGTGGATGAAATGAAGATACCATGCCAAGTTTCAACATTGTCAGAGTTCATTTTGTAGTGATTTTCAATTTCACGGTCATTTAGCTCTCTAAACAAATCGGTAAATGACTGAAAAATAGCAAATGATGTCCTAAAGTGATAAAACTTGATGACGTCGCTTTGAATGGTCTATACGGAACGCAAGAAAAGTCTGGAGTTCAAATAAGTTTAAAAAAATGAAGTGCCCGTGTAACAGATGAGTTCTCGTCCGAAATCCTGATACTCCGAAAGAGATTGTCCAGTTTGTACACGAAGTGCGTCCAGTTTTTGCCGTAACCCTCTCTACTCTTTTGCACATGCTATGTGGGTGAAATGATGATACCATGCCAAGTTTAAACATTTTCAGAGTTCATTTTGTAGTGATTTTCAATTTCACGGTCATTTA
>NW_025228509.1:0-1394 GCF_018294505.1 Triticum aestivum | reverse complement strand
CAAATGATGTCAGAAAGTTTTGAAAATTGATGACGTCGCTTTGAATGGTGTGTACGGAATGCAAAAAAGACTAGAGTTATAATAAGTTAAAAGAAATGAAGTGCCCACTTAACAGATGAGTTCTCGTCAGAAACCCTGATACTACGAAAGAGATTATCCAGTTTGTACACGAAGTGCGTCCAGCTTTTGCCGTAACCCTCTCTACTCTTTTGCACATACTATGTGGGTGAAATGATGATACCATGCCAAGTTTCGACATTTTCAGAGTTCATTTTGTAGTGATTTTCAATTTCACGGTCATTTAGCTCTCTAAACAATCGGTAAATGACTAAAAAATACCAAATGATGTGAGAAAGTTTTGAAAAATGATGACGTCGCTTTGAATGGTGCGTACGGAACGCAAAAAAATCTCGAGTTGTAATAAGTTTAAAAAAATGAAGTGCCCATGTAACAGATGAGTTCTCGTCAGAAACCCTGATACTTCGAAAGAGATTGTCCAGTTTGTACACGATGTGCGTCCAGTTTTTGCCATAACCCTCTCTACTCTTTTGCACATACTATGTGGGTGAAATGATGATACCATGCCAAGTTTCGACATTTTCAGAGTTCATTTTGTAGTGATTTTCAATTTCACGGTCATTTAGCTCTCTAAACAAATCGGTAAATGACTAAAAAATAGTAAATGATGTCAGAAAGTTTTGAAAATTGATGACGTCGCTTTGAATGGTGTGTACGGAACGCAAAAAATCTGGAGTTTTAGTAAGGTAATAAAAACAAAGTGCCCATGTAACAGATGAGTTCTCGTCAGAAACCCTGATACTTCGAAAGAGATTGTCCAGTTTGAACACGTAGTGCGTCCAGTTTTTCCTGTAACGCTCTCTACTCTTTTGCCCATGCTATGAGGGTGAAATGATGATACCATGCCAAGTTTCGACATTTTCAGAGTTCATTTTGTAGCGATTTTCAATTTCACGGTCATTTAGCTCTCTAAACAAATCGGTAAATGACTGAAAAATAGCAAATGATGTCAGAAAGTGTTGAAAATTGATGACGTCCCTTTGAATGGTGAGGACGGAACGCAGAAAAGTCTAGAGGTGTAATAAGTTTAAAAAAATGAAGTGCCAGTGTAACAGATGAGTTCTCGTCCGAAAGCCTGATACTCCGAAAGAGATTGTCAAGTTTGTACACGAAGTGCGTCCAGTGTTTGCCGTAACCCTCTCTACTCTTTTGCACATACTATGTGGGTGAAATGATGGTACCATGCCAAGTTTCGACATTTTCAGAGTTCATTTTGTAGTGATTTTCAATTTGACGGTTATTTAGCTCTCTAAACAAATCGGTAAATGACTAAAAAATAGCAATTGATGTCAGAAAGTTTTGAAAATTGATGACGT
>NW_025228508.1:50045-51723 GCF_018294505.1 Triticum aestivum | reverse complement strand
GTTACACGGGCACTTCAATGTTTTTTAAACTTATTTAAACTCTGGACTTCTTTTGCATCCTTTATGCAGCATTCAAAGCGACGTTATCAATTTCCAACATGTTCTGACATCATTTGTTGTTTTTGAGTCATTTACCTAATTGTTAAGAGATCTAAATGACCGTGAAATTGAAAATCACTACAAAATGAATTGTGAAAATGTTGAAATTTGGCATGGTATCATCATTTCACCCACATAGCATGTGTGAAAGAGTAGAGAGGGTCACGGCAAAAACTGGACGCACTTCATGTACAAACTGGACAATCTCTTTCGGACTATCAGGGTTCCGGACGAGAACTCATCTGTTACACGGGCACTTCAATGTTTTTTAAACTTATTTGAACTCCGGACTTCTTTCGTGTTCAATACACAGCATTCAAAGCGACATCATCAATTTCCAACATGTTCTGACATCATTTGTTGTTTTTCAGTCATTTACCTAATTGTTTAGGAGAGCTAAATGACCGTGAAATAGAAAATCACTACAAAATGAATTGTGAAAATGTTGAAACTTGGCATGGTATCATCATTTCACCCGCATAGAATGTGCGAAAGAGTAGAGAGGGTCACGGCAAAAACTGGACACACTTCGTGTACATACTGGACAATGTCTTTCGGAGTATCAGGGTTTCGGACGAGAACTCATCTGTTACACGGGCACTTCAATGTTTTTTAAACTTATTTGAGCTCTGGACTTCTTTTGCATTATTTATGCAGCATTCAAAGCGACGTCATCAATTTCCAACATGTTCTGACATCATTTGCTGTTTTTGAGTCATTTACCTAATTGTTGAGAGAGCTAAATGACCGTGAAATTGAAAATCACTACAAAATGAATTGTGAAAATGTTGAAATTTGGCATGGTATCATCATTTAACCCACATAGCATGTGCGAAAGAGTAGAGAGGGTCACGGCAAAAACTGGACGCACTTTGTGTACAAACTGGACAATCTCTTTCGGAGTATCAGGGTTTCGGACGAGAACTCATCTGTTACACAGGCACTTCAATGTTTTTTAAACTTATTTGAACTCTGGACTTCTTTTGTGTTCAATACGCAGCATTCAAAGCGACGTCATCAATTTCCAACATGTTTTGACATCATTTGTTGTTTTTCAGTCATTTACCTAATTGTTTAGGAGAGCTAAATGACCGTGAAATAGAAAATCAATACAAAATGAACTGTGAAAATGTTGAAACTTGGCATGGTATCATCATTTCACCTGCATAGAATGTGCGAAAGAGTAGAGAGGGTCACGGCAAAAACTGGACACACTTCGTGTACAAACTGGACAATGTCTTTCGGAGTAGCAGGGTTTCGGACGAGAACTCATCTGTTACACGGGCACTTCAATGTTTTTTAAACTTATTTAAACTCTGGACTTCTTTTGCATTCTTTATGCAGCATTCAAAGCGACGTCATCAATTTCCAACATGTTCTGACATCATTTGCTGTTTTTGAGTCATTTACCTAATTGTTAAGAGAGCTAAATGACCGTGAAATTGAAAATCACTACAAAATGAATTGTGAAAATGTTGAAATTTGGCATGGTATCATCATTTCACCCACATAGCATGTGCGAAAGAGTAGAGAGGGTCACGGCAAAAACTGGACGCACTTCGTGTACAAACTGGATAAT
>NW_025228508.1:47636-48233 GCF_018294505.1 Triticum aestivum | reverse complement strand
GACGTCATCAATTTCCAACATGTTCTGACATCATTTGTTGTTTTTCAGTCATTTACCTAATTGTTTAGGAGAGCTAAATGATCGTGAAATAGAAAATCACTACAAAATGAACTGTGAAAATGTTGAAACTTGGCATGGTATCATCATTTCACCCGCATAGAATGTGCGAAAGAGTAGAGAGGGTCACGGCAAAAACTGGACACACTTCGTGTACATACTTGACAATGTCTTTCGGAGTATCAGGGTTTCGGACGAGAACTCATCTGTTACACGGGCACTTCAATGTTTTTTAAACTTATTTGAACTCTGGACTTCTTTTGCGTTCTTTATGCAGCATTCAAAGCGACGTCATCAATTTCCAACATGTTCTGACATCATTTGCTGTTTTTGAGTCATTTACCTAATTGTTGAGAGAGCTAAATGACCGTGAAATTGAAAATCACTACAAAATGAATTGTGAAAATGTTGAAATTTGGCATGGTATCATCATTTCACCCACATAGCATGTGCGAAAGAGTAGAGAGGGTCACGGCAAAAACTGGACGCACTTCGTGTACAAACTGGACAATCTCTTTCGGAGTATCAGGGTTTTCGGAC
>NW_025228508.1:47050-47626 GCF_018294505.1 Triticum aestivum | reverse complement strand
TGAAAATGTTGAAATTTGGCATGGTATCATCATTTCACCCACATAGCATGTGCGAAAGAGTAGAGAGGGTCACGGCAAAAACTGGACGCACTTCGTGTACAAACTGGACAATCTCTTTCGGAGTATCAGGGTTTCGGACGAGAACTCATCTGTTACACAGGCACTTCAATGTTTTTTAAACTTATTTGAACTCTGGACTTCTTTTGTGTTCAATACGCAGCATTCAAAGCGACGTCATCAATTTCCAACATGTTTTGACATCATTTGTTGTTTTTCAGTCATTTACCTAATTGTTTAGGAGAGCTAAATGACCGTGAAATAGAAAATCACTACAAAATGAACTGTGAAAATGTTGAAACTTGGCATGGTATCATCATTTCACCTGCATAGAATGTGCGAAAGAGTAGAGAGGGTCACGGCAAAAACTGGACACACTTCGTGTACAAACTGGACAATGTCTTTCGGAGTAGCAGGGTTTCGGACGAGAACTCATCTGTTACACGGGCACTTCAATGTTTTTTAAACTTATTTAAACTCTGGACTTCTTTTGCATTCTTTATGCAGCATTCAAAGCGA
>NW_025228508.1:46428-47040 GCF_018294505.1 Triticum aestivum | reverse complement strand
TTCGTGTACAAACTGGACAATGTCTTTCGGAGTAGCAGGGTTTCGGACGAGAACTCATCTGTTGCACGGGCACTTCAATGATTTTTAAACTTATTTAAACTCTGGACTTCTTTTGCATTCTTTATGCAGCATTCAAAGCGACGTCATCAATTTCCAACATGTTCTGACATCATTTGCTGTTTTTGAGTCATTTACCTAATTGTTAAGAGAGCTAAATGACCGTGAAATTGAAAATCACTACAAAATGAATTGTGAAAATGTTGAAATTTGGCATGGTATCATCATTTCACCCACATAGCATGTGCGAAAGAGTAGAGAGGGTCACGGCAAAAACTGGACGCACTTCGTGTACAAACTGGACAATCTCTTTCGGAGTATCAAGGTTTCGGACGAGAACTCATCTGTTACACGAGCACTTCAATGTTTTTTAAACTTATTTGAACTCCGGACTTCTTTTGTGTTCAATATGCAGCATTCAAAGCGACATCATCAATTTCCAACATGTTCTGACATCATTCGTTGTTTTTCAGTCATTTACCTAATTGTTTAGGAGAGCTAAATGATCGTGAAATAGAAAATCACTAGAAAATGAACTGTGAAAATGTTGAAACT
>NW_025228508.1:45528-46418 GCF_018294505.1 Triticum aestivum | reverse complement strand
CTGGACTTCTTTTGCATTCTTTATGCAGCACTCAAAGCGACGTCATCAATTTCCAACATGTTCTGACATCATTTGCTGTTTTTGAGTCATTTACCTAATTGTTAAGAGAGCTAAATGACTGTGAAATTGAAAATCACTACAAAATGAATTGTGAAAATGTTGAAATTTGGCATGGTATCATCATTTCACCCACATAGCATGTGCGAAAGAGTAGAGAGGGTCACGGCAAAAACTGGACGCACTTCGTGTACAAACTGGACAATCTCTTTCGGAGTATCAGGGTTTCGGACGAGAACTCATCTGTTACACGGGCACTTCAATGTTTTTTAAACTTATTTGAACTCCGGACTTCTTTTGTGTTCAATATGCAGCACTCAAAGCGACATCATCAATTTCCAACATGTTCTGACATCATTTGTTGTTTTTCAGTCATTTACCTAATTGTTTAGGAGAGCTAAATGACCGTGAAATAGAAAATCACTACAAAATGAACTGTGAAAATGTTGAAACTTGGCATGGTATCATCATTTCACCCGCATAGAATGTGCGAAAGAGTAGAGAGGGTCACGGCAAAAACTGGACACTTCGTGTACAAACTGGACAATGTCTTTCGGAGTATCAGTGTTTCGGACGAGAACTCATCTGTTACACGGGCACTTCAATGTTTTTTAAACTTATTTGAACTCTGGACTTCTTTTGCGTTCTTTATGCAGCATTCAAAGCGACGTCATCAATTTCCAACATGCTCTGACATCATTTGCTGTTTTTGAGTCATTTACCTAATTGTTGAGAGAGCTAAATGACCGTGAAATTGAAAATCACTACAAAATGAATTGTGAAAATGTTGAGATTTGGCATGGTATCATCATTTCACCCACATAGCATGTGCG
>NW_025228508.1:40342-40925 GCF_018294505.1 Triticum aestivum | reverse complement strand
CATCATTTCACCCACATAGCATGTGCGAAAGAGTAGAGAGGGTCACGGCAAAAACTGGACGCACTTCGTGTACAAACTGGACAATCTCTTTCGGAGTATCAGGGTTTCGGACGAGAACTCATCTGTTACACGGGCACTTCAATGTTTTTGAAACTTATTTGAACTCCGGACTTCTTTCGTGTTCAATACGCATCATTCAAAGCGACGTCATCAATTTCCAACATGTTCTGACATCATTTGTTGTTTTTCAGTCATTTACCTAATTGTTTAGGAGAGCTAAATGACCGTGAAATAGAAAATCACTACAAAATGAACTGTGAAAATGTTGAAACTTGGCATGGTATCATCATTTCACCCGCATAGAATGTGCGAAAGAGTAGAGAGGGTCACGGCAAAAACTGGACACACTTCGTGTACAAACTGGACAATGTCTTTCGGAGTAGCAGGGTTTCGGACGAGAACTCATCTGTTACACGGGCACTTCAATGTTTTTTAAACTTATTTAAACTCTGGACTTCTTTTGCATTCTTTATGCAGCATTCAAAGCGATGTCATCAATTTCCAACATGTTCTGACATCATTT
>NW_025228508.1:37370-38406 GCF_018294505.1 Triticum aestivum | reverse complement strand
AAATGTTGAAATTTGGCATGGTATCATCATTTCACCCACATAGCATGTGCGAAAGAGTAGAGAGGGTCACGGCAAAAACTGGACGCACTTCGTGTACAAACTGGATAATCTCTTTCGGAGTATCAGGGTTTCGGACGAGAACTCATCTGTTACACGGGCACTTCAATGTTTTTTAAACTTATTAGAACTCCGGACTTCTTTTGTGTTCAATATGCAGCATTCAAAGCAATGTCATCAATTTCCAACATGTTCTGACATCATTTGTTGTTTTTCAGTCATTTACCTAATTGTTTAGGAGAGCTAAATGACCGTGAAATAGAAAATCACTACAAAATGAACTGTGAAAATGTTGAAACTTGGCATGGTATCATCATTTCACCCGCATAGAATGTACGAAAGAGTAGAGAGGGTCACGGCAAAAACTGGACACACTTCGTGTACATACTGGACAATGTCTTTCGGAGTATCAGGGTTTCGGACGAGAACTCATCTGTTACACGGGCACTTCAATGTTTTTTAAACTTATTTGAACTCTGGACTTCTTTTGCGTTCTTTATGCAGCATTCAAAGCGACGTCATCAATTTCCAACATGTTCTGACATCATTTGCTATTTTTGAGTCATTTACCTAATTGTTGAGAGAGCTAAATGACCGTGAAATTGAAAATCAGTACAAAATGAATTGTGAAAATGTTGAAATTTGGCATGGTATCATCATTTCACCCACATAGCATGTGCGAAAGAGTAGAGAGGGTCACGGCAAAAACTGGACGCACTTCGTGTACAAACTGGACAATCTCTTTCGGAGTATCAGTGTTTCGGACGAGAACTCATCTGTTACACGGGCACTTCAATGTTTTTTAAACTTATTTGAACTCCGGACTTCCTTTGTGTTTAGTATGCAGCATTCAAAGCGATGTCATCAATTTCCAACATGTTCTAACATCATTTGTTGTTTTTAAGTGATTTACCTAATTGTTTAGGAGAGCTAAATGACCGTGAAATTGGAAATCACTACCAAATAAACTGTGAAAATG
>NW_025228508.1:31523-32383 GCF_018294505.1 Triticum aestivum | reverse complement strand
AAAATGTTGAAATTTGGCATGGTATCATCATTTCACCCACATAGCATGTGCGAAAGAGTAGAGAGGGTCACGGCAAAAACTGGACGCACTTCGTGTACAAACTGGACATTCTCTTTCGGAGTATCAGGGTTTCAGACGAGAACTCATCTGTTACACGGGCACTTCAATGTTTTTTAAACTTATTTGAACTCCAGACTTCTTTTGTCTTCAGTATGCAGCATTCAGAGCGACGTCATCAATTTCCAACCTGTTCTGACATCATTTGTTGTCTTTCAGTCATTTACCTAATTGTTTAGAGAGCTAAATGACCGTGAAATAGAAAATCACTACAAAATGAACTCTGAAAATGTTGAAACTTGGCATTGTATCATTATTTCACCCGCATAGCATGTGCGAAAGCGTAGAGAGGGTCACGGAAAAAACTAGACGCACTTCGTGTACCAACTGGACAATCTCTTTCGGAGTATCAGGGTTTCGGACGAGAACTCATCTGTTACACGGGCACTTCAATGTTTTTTAAACTTATTTGAACTCCGGACTTCTTTTTTGTTCAGTATGCAGCATTCAGAGCGACGTCATCAATTTCCAACATGTTTTGACATCATTTGTTGTTTTTCAGTCATTTACCTAATTGTTTAGAGAGCTAAATGACCGTGAAATTGAAAATCACTACAAAATGAATTGTGAAAATGTTGAAACTTGGCATGGTATCATGATTTCACTAGCATAGCATGTGCGAAAGAGTAGAGAGGGTCACGGCAAAAACTGGATGCACTTCGTGTACAAACTGGAGAATCTCTTTCGGAGTATCAGGGTTTCAGACGAGAACTCATCTGTTACATAGGCACTTCAATGTTTTT
>NW_025228508.1:30797-31513 GCF_018294505.1 Triticum aestivum | reverse complement strand
ATGTTTTTTAAATTTATTTGAACTCCGGACTTCTTTTGTGTTCAGTATGCAGCATTCAAAGCGACGTCATCAATTTCCAACATGCTCTGACATCATTTGTTGTTTTTCGGTCATTTACCTAATTGTTTAGAGAGCTAAATGACCGTGAAATTTAAAATCACTACAAAATGAATTCTGAAAATGTTGAAACTTGGCATGGTATCATCATTTGACCCGCATAGCATGTGTGAAAGAGTACAGAGGGTCACGGCAAAAACTGGACGCACTTCGTGTACAAACTGGACAAACTCTTTCGGAGTATCAGGGTTTCGGACGAGAACTCATCTGTTACACGGGCACTTCAATGTTTTTTAAACTTATTTGAACTCCGGACTTCTTTTGTGTTCAGCATGCAGCATTCAAAGCGACATCATCAATTTCCAACATGTTCTGACATCATTTGTTGTTTTTCGGTCATTTACCTAATTGTTTAGAGAGCTAAATGACCGTGAAATTGAAAATCGCTACAAAATGAATTCTGGAAATGTTGAAACTTGGCATGGTATCATCATTTGACCCGCATAGCATGTGCAAAGAGTACAGAGGGTCACGGTATAAACTGGACGCACTTCGTGTACAAACTGGACAAACTCTTTTGGAGTATCAGGGTTTCTGACGAGAACTCATCTGTTACACGAGCACCTCAATGTTTTTTAAACTTTTTTGAACTCCGGACT
>NW_025228508.1:29893-30787 GCF_018294505.1 Triticum aestivum | reverse complement strand
AACTCATCTGTTACACGGGCACTTCAATGTTTTTTAAACTTATTTGAACTCCGGGCTTCTTTTCTATTCAGTATGCAGCATTCAAAGCGACGTCATCAATTTCCAACATGTTCTGACATCATTTGTTGTTTTTCGGTCATTTACCTAATTGTTTAGAGAGCTAAATGACCGTGAAATTTAAAATCACTACAAAATGAATTCTGAAAATGTTGAAACTTGGCATGGTATCATCATTTCACCCACATAGCATGTGCGAAAGAGTACAGAGGGTCACGGCAAAAACTGGACACACTTCGTGTACAAACTGGACAAACTCTTTCGGAGTATCAGGGTTTTGGACGAGAACTCATCTGTTACACGGGCACTTCAATGTTTTTTAAACTTATTTGAACTCCGGACTTCTTTTGTGTTCAGCATGCAGCATTCAAAGCGATATCATCAATTTCCAACATGTTCTGACATCATTTGTTGTTTTTCGGTCATTTACCTAATTGTTTAGAGAGCTAAATGACCGTGAAATTGAAAATCGCTACAAAATGAATTCTGGAAATGTTGAAACTTGGCATGGTATTATCATTTGACCCGCATAGCATGTGCGAAAGAGTAGAGAGGGTCACGGTATAAACTGGACGCACTTCGTGTACAAACTGGACAAACTCTTTTGCAGTATCAGGGTTTCTGACGAGAACTCATCTGTTACACGAGCACTTCAATGTTTTTTAAACTTTTTTGAACTCCGGACTTCTTTTGTGTTCAGTATGCAGCATTCAAAGTGACATCATCAATTTCCAACATGTTCTGAGATCATTTGATGTTTTTCGGTCATTTACCTAATTGTTTAGAGAGCTAAATGACCGTGAAATTGAAAATCACTACAAAATGAATTCTGAAAAT
>NW_025228508.1:29178-29883 GCF_018294505.1 Triticum aestivum | reverse complement strand
TCAGAGAGCTAAATGACCGTGAAATTGAAAATCGCTACAAAATGAATTCTAGAAATGTTGAAACTTGGCATGGTATCATCATTTGACCCGCATAGCATGTGCGAAAGAGTACAGATGGTCACGGCAAAAACTGGATGCACTTCGTGTACAAACTGGACAAACTCTTTCGGAGTATCAGGGTTTCGGACGAGAACTCATCTGTTACACGAGCACTTCAAAGTTTTTTAAACTTATTTGAACTCCGAACTTCTTTTGTGTTCAGTACGCAGCATTCAAAGCGACATCATCAATTTCCAACATGTTCTGACATCGTTTGATGTTTTTCGGTCATTTACCTAATTGTTCAGAGAGCTAAATGACGGTGAAATTGAAAATCACTACAAAATGAATTTTGAAAATGTTGAAACTAGGCATGGTATCATCATTTGACCCGCATAGCATGTGCGAAAGAGTAGAGAGGGTCACGGCAAAAACTGGACGCACTTCGTGTACAAACTGGACAAACTCTTTCGGAGTATCATGGTTTTGGACGAGAACTCATCTATTACACAGGCACTTCAATGTTTTTTAAACTTATTTGAACTCCGGACTTCTTTTGTGTTCAGTATGCAGCATTCAAAGCGACGTCATCAATTTCCAACATGTTTTGACATCATTTTTTGTTTTTCGGTCATTTACCTAATTGTTTAGAGAGCTAAATGACCG
>NW_025228508.1:27538-29168 GCF_018294505.1 Triticum aestivum | reverse complement strand
GAGCTCCGGAATTCTTTTGTGTTCAGTATGCAGCATTCAATGCGACTTCATCAATTTCCAACATGTTCTGACATCACTTGTTGTTTTTCAGTCATTTACCTAATTGTTTAGGAGAGCTAAATGACCGTGAAATCTAAAATCACTACAAAATGAACTATGAAAATGTTGAAACTTGGCATGGTATCATCATTTCACCCGCATAGAATGTGCGAAAGAGTAGAGAGGGTCACGGCAAAAACTGGACGCACTTCGTGTACAAACTGGACAATCTCTTTCGGAGTATCAGGGTTTCGGACGAGAACTCATCTGTTACACGGGCACTTCAATGTTTTTTAAACTTATTTGAACTCCAGACTTCTTTTGTGTTCAGTATGCAGCATTCAAAGCGACGTCATCAATTTCCAACATGTTCTGACATCATTTGTTGTTTTTCAGTCATTTACCAAATTGTTTAGGAGAGCTAAATGACCGTGAAATAGAAAATCACTACAAAATGAAATGTGAAAATGTTGAAACTTGGCATGGTATCATCATTTCACCCGCATGGCATGTGTGAAAGAGTAGAGAGGGTCACGGCAAAAACTGGAGGCACTTCGTGTACAAACTGGATAATCTCTTTCGGAGTATCAGGGTTTCGGACGAGAATTCATCTGTTACATGGGCACTTCAATGTTTTTAAACTTATTTGAACTCCAGACTTCTTTTGTGTTCAGTATGCAGCATTCAAAACGATGTCATCTATTTCCAACATGTTCTGACATAATTTTTTGTTTTTCAGTCATTTACCTAGTTGTTTAGAGAGCTAAATGACCGTGAAATTGAAAATCACTACAAAATGAACTGTGAAAATGTTGAAACTTGGCATGGTATCATCATTTTACCCGCATAGCATGTGCAAAAGAGTAGAGGGTCACAAAGAAACTAAATACAGAAAAAAACTACTTAGAAATAAATAGAAGAAAATAAATAAAGCAGAAAAGAAAAAAACTATATAAAAAATTACTCAAAAATAAATAGAAGAAAATAAATAATGCAGAAAAGAAAAAAACTATATAAAAAATTACTCAAAAATAAATAGAAGAAAATAAATAATGCAGAAAAGAAAAACTATATAAAAAATTTGTTGGGGCGCTGTCCATTGGGCTTGCCAGACCTATGGTGTGCAAATGTAGGCCCAAAAGGGCCAGCAGGCTCATAGGGCAGCGCGCCATAGTTAGGCCCAGAAGCCTGCTATACAGAGAAGTTCGAAGGAGCAGCCGCGGCTGGGTTTATAAACCAGTGCGGCTGCCCTTCGCTCGGCGAGGTGGGACTAAACATTGTGCACTGTCGGTGGCAGCGCACAACCATTAGTACCGGTTGGTGGCTCCAACCGGTACTAGTGATTGGGCCTTTAGTACCGGTTCGTGGCACGAACCGGTACTAAAGGGGTCGTTTCCCGCCCCTTGGCCTGGTGAAAATTGGCCTTTAGTACCGGTTGGTGGCTCCAACCGGTACTAAAGGCCCCTCCTATGTGTATGGCACTTACGAAAAATTCAGTTTCATCGACCACCACTTCTTCTCCAACTTCTTCGCGCGACATCGCCGCCGTCGCCGCGCCGCCGCCCATCGCGCGCCGCCCTCGCAGGCCCCG
>NW_025228508.1:21793-26842 GCF_018294505.1 Triticum aestivum | reverse complement strand
ATGAGATTTGATGATCTAATCAAAATATTACTATATAGAACTACCTACTTTATTTTAGTAAGAACATATGTTTCACCTATATATGAATATATGTTAGATATTAGTGTCAAATGTTAGATGAATTAGATATAAATTATATGTTAGATATATATTTAATTTAGTTATATGATATTTGATTATCTAATTAACATTTTATTATATAGAACTAGCTACCTTATTTTTAGTAAGAAAATTAATAGAACTAGTTTAGTTGAATTAGTTGAATTAATTAGTTGAACTAGTTAGTTGAATTAGTTGAGCTACTTTATTTAGATATATTTTTCGTAAGTGCTTAGTTGAATTAGTTGAATTAATTAGTTGAACTAGTTGAATTAACAGAATTAGTTGAATTAATAGAACTAATAAGTGTTTAATGTTTCACCTATGAACATAGGAATGTCGTCTGACGACGAACACGATTTCATTATGTGCGAATACTGCGAAGACCAGCGCGGCCTGTGCGGCAGAAATTTTCTAGTTGATGATAGACGCTTCAGCATCAAGCTGGATGAGAACTTCGAAGTGGATACAGTAAGTCACAATGACAAGTCTTTTTTCGTAATTAAGCATGACTTATGCTTCATTTGCTTCAACTTTTAATTTTAATTTTTCACTATTCTACTAGCGTATCCCCTACCATGCAAGAATTTTTGTCTTGGATAAGATAGGTTTCAGTCCTAACGAACCTACGGAGGTAAAAAGAGTTTACTTGAAGACCGAGCATGGTTATACCTTCAACGTCAAATTATACAATCCAGACACATAAACCTATTTTGAATGCCAAACTTGGCAAGCACTATGCAAGGCTTATGCATTTGAGCCTGATATGTTTATCACCTTTGATATTCATCCGGAAGATGATATTGAATGTAATAGAGACATCTGGGTCGATGTGCAGACGCCTCCAGTTCTACCATTATGTGAGTTTCTCAACCATATTTATGTCTTCGATATGAGATTATTTGAACCAGTTGAATTAATAGATCTCAATTTATATTGACAGCTTATTTCCAATCAAGCAAACATGTCCGGCGCTTGGTAGACAGGACCATCCATCGTTCCAGGGCTGAACTAAACTGTGAGGAGATAAGTCATTATGTTTCATGGCTTGAGGATCTTGATGCTGTCAAGACAAATTTTTTTCCTGCACTTTGAAATGTTAGTACTCAAAACATGCGACCAATAGTGTTCGTACTGAACTACGGTCACATATATTTAGGAAAGATGGTAAGATTTCTACTATTTCTCCTCAGTGCATCTTTTGCATACATTATTTTTTAAGCTAAACTTCATTGCTAAGTATGTTACTATACGATGTTCTTCAACAGGGACTCCCGATGAATGTTGTGCCTGATTGGATCGAGACTAATGGTACCATGAATATTGTTAGCTTACGGCCAAGATATCCTACAATGCACTTTAGTGCATTCAGGATTTCTAATAGCGAGGAATGCTTAATAGTAAAAGACTGGAGCAAAATTGTGAACGATCACAGAGAAGTACTAGGGGGTAGCAATCAGAAGTGCAACCCACGATTAGGAGACAGGTTCATCTGCATGCTCCAATATGTTGAATCAGGAAAGCTATACATGTTCCATGCTACTTTACCTGAGAGACACTAGTAGAAAACGGACCATTAGCACCGGTTTGTAAGGGCCTTTAGTGCCGGTTATGGAACCGGCACTAAGGTTTCGGCACTAAAGCCCCCCCCCCTTTAGTACCGGTTCGGCACGAACCGGCGCTAAAGTGCCACCACGTGGCGTGAGCTCGCGCCCTGGTACGGGGGACCTTTAGTACCGGTTGGTGTTACCAACCGGTACTAAAGGTTTTTTTTTCGAATTTTTTTCTGAAAATTTTGGAAAAAAAATTTGTTTTTTGTTTTTTAATTTTTCTGAATTATTTGATGATTTAGTCTCTAATCACCTCTCTTAACTGCTCAAGTGTGGATCACTCATTCCAAATCATCTAACCTCCCGATCGGTCACCCATCCCTCTCACTACTCCAGCCCGAGCACGCTTAACTTTCAAGTTCTATTCTCCTTCGTTTCCGAGTCTGCACTTGTTGTTTTCCTGACAATAGTAAGATGTCAATCCTATTAACCTTCAGGAATTTTGCTTGAGCATGAAGTGACACATTTCACTGTTTGTGTTTGAAACTATTGTTTTAAAAAACAATAATTATTTAGTAACACTAATATTTCTTAAATAATTAGTTTGACCATTGTTTGACCATAGTTTGACCAGATTTGACCAAAATTGAAATAACTAAAATAATTATTTAGTAACACTAATATTCTAGAGTAATTAGTTTGACCATTGTTTGACCACAGTTTGCCCACTGTTTGAATATTTTTCAATTTTTTTCCACTCTAGATCTTAAAAGCCCCAAATTCTTTTCGAGTAGATGATTTTTCATATAAAAAACTTTTTCATCCGAGTTAGTATGCAAAAGTTATGCCCATTTTTACAAATTTCAGAGAGATTTTGCAAATAAAGCCACGAACCGGTATTATAGGTTAGACCCCCTTAGTACCGGTTCATGGCACGAACCGGTACTAAAGGTTAGACCTTTAGTACCGGTTCGTGCCACGAACCGGTACTAAAGGTGATCGTGGGGCCCCGGCCTAACGCCAGCCTGCCACCACCCCTCTAGTGTCGGTTCGTGCCACGAACCGGTACTAAAGGTTCAACACGAACCGGCATTAATGCAAATCCCTACGAACCGACACTAATGGTACCATTAGTACCGGCTCAAATACAAACCGGCACTAATGTGCTTCACGTATGACCCTTTTTCTACTAGTGAGAGAGCAGCAGGAGTGATTAATTAGCTAGTTCATGCTCTTAGTACTTGTCCTCTCATGTCCGTGTTCTTCGTCCTGAACTTAATCTCAAAGAGTGATTTGCTTTTGTGGTGTTATGAACACTTATAATATCATTACCATGTTGAACTCGATGATATCTTTGCTTCTGGTACAAGTGAATGTTTCTTCTTTAAGATAGTGTTGGTGATGATTAGATACCGGTAATGACTATATGATGATTAAGTAGTGGTAATGAGACGACTATTATATGATGATTTTTAGCTAGCTATGAAAACTGTTGTTGGTGATGATATATATGATGCAAGAGTTTTTATATTAATATGATGATGATGATGATGAGTTATTATATCATTTATGAAAGAAACCGCAGATTAGTTTCAACTGGATGGATTCTAGCTAAGTGATCAAGTATATGCCATATCCATATTACCTCGATCACTTAATTAGGTGATCAAGTATATATAATATGGATATGACATATACTTGATGACTTATCTAGGATCCACGCATCCAGTCAAACTAATCTGCGGTACATTCACCTAATGATTTAACAACTCGTTATAATGTAAAACAATCACTAAATTAAATTGAAAACACAAAATTAAAGTAAAATAAAAAATAAAACCAAAACACACCCAAACATTTAGTACGGTTGGTGTTACCAACCGGTACTAATGTCCTACGCGCCCACGGAGCTGGCTCGTGCCACGTGGTTGCCCTTTAGCACCGGTTCGTGCTGAACCGGTACTAAAGGGGGGGGGGGCTTTAGTGCCCACACTTTAGTGCCGGTTACCGAACCGGCACTAAAGGGCCTTATGAGCTGGTGCTATTGTCCGGTTCTGCACTAGTGCAAGCAATAAGCAGTACTAGGTGTGTTCTAACGCAGTACTATGCGATATAGGTGAAGGGGGAATTTAATCGGGAATGTTTTCCCGGTTCTGGACCTGTGTCAGACAAATGACCGGAGGGGGAATTATTCCATGTTCAGATAGTTAGAGGCATCTGACAGGTAAACGGATCACGTATTCGGATTCGCCTCGTCGTTCTGAGCAAGTTTCAGGTATAAAAATTTTTCATCCGAGCTACGGATTATTTTATATTAATTTCTAAAGTTTTAACAATGTTCTGGAATTTCTTTAATTATTAAAATTCGAATTAGTAAATAGCTAAACTGCTATGGGCACACATAAGTGTACCCAGCGTTGCAACAAAGAGGTTGTCAGGTGCTGAGTCAACTGCTGACTCAGCATTGAATGTTGACTTGGTCAAATGGTGAACAGTGTATGTGGGACCCGCATGTCATTCTCACTGGTACATTTTAACACCGATTTAGCATTTAAACTTAGCGGTGGACCCCATCTGTCATTGCCACATATTTCACTGGGATTATTTTAAACTAGTTATTTAACAGGGGGGGCACATGTCATAGTCAACAATTTTAACTAGTGGTTTAATTCAATAGGGGGGTTAATTAAGTGGTGGGGGACCCACCTGATAGTGTCCAATTAGGTTTATTAACTATGCAGTTTTAATTAAACCAAAGTAATTACGGGTAGGGGCCGTTGTCAGTGGCACGAGCCGGCCACCATGCCGTGCACGTGTGCTTGCACACGGCAAGGGGGGAGTCAGTGGCCGGAGCTAGCAGGTCACGGGAGGTACGGCCAGTGTTGGGGAGGGGTAGCCGCGGCGGACGGCCGAGGGTGTCGCGCGGCACATCGAGGACAGCTTGGGGCGTCCATGGGCGGTCGCGAACGCGGGCGCGGGCAGGCGGCCGTGCGCGGCGCACGAGCCGGGCTGCGGCCGGAGCGCAACCCGCGATGAGGGCGAGGCGCGCTCGGGTGCGGAGCGGGGTGCAGTGACGTCCGGGGATAGGGAAGAGAGGAAAAGGGGTCCACACCCCCGTTGAAGGCGTACGCGGCGGCGAGGCTCGACGATGACCGTCGATGGAGAGGCGGGACGTGGTCAAGGAGGCGGCCCGACGGGGTCTGGTGACGGCGCGAGGCGGCGGCGACCTCGACGGTATCGAGCAGGCATTTGTCCACGAGGGAGAGGGGACGGGGGAATGAGGAGGACGTCTAGGAGGACGGCGACATCGGGGCGAGGTGGTGCCGACGATTCTGCGATGGCGCACCACGACGGGGGCGAAGGGGTCGGGGCGACGAGCGGCTTCGGGTCAGGCGGCGCC
>NW_025228508.1:18539-21721 GCF_018294505.1 Triticum aestivum | reverse complement strand
GCGCGGGGTCGAGGTGGTGGTGAGGGGCGACGGTGATGGGTCGGGGCGGTTCGCCCGATCCCGATCTAGAACGCGTGTAGGGGGGAGTGGGGATCGTGTGGAGGGGGGTTAGGGTTTCGGTGCCCCCTGGAGGGGGTTATTGGCCTGGGGCTGGGTCGGCCTGGTGGCCTAGTTGCCAGTTGGGCCGGTCGGCCCAGTGGGGGGGGGGGGTTGGCCCTTTCCCTTTTTTTCTGTTTCCTCTTTTTAAAATAATAGAGATAGAAATTGACTATTTAGGGTAACCAAAAGAGCTGAGAAAAATGTGGGACTTAGCCTATTAAATAGTTTGCATTTTAGGCAGTGCCACAAATAGTTTGGAGGCTAGAGGAATCCATTTGCATTTTTCGCAAATAATATAGCACTTTAAAATGCTAAAATTGCGTTGTAATAATTGCTACAGTCCATCTTAGCGCTTAGGTGATGTTGTTCTCCTTAACAATTAAATGTTATGGAATTTTGGCTAAATGATGGACTATTTTGCAGCAACTTTTGTGCAACTTCAAAATTCACTTGCAAATTGAATTTGATTCCAAAGTGGAATTTAAATTGAGATTTGAATCAAAGGTGATTAAGCACAGTTTGTAAAATGATTAGCTTAATTATAGAGGGTTACTATAGCATGACACTGGGGGTGTTACAATTTTGACACCGACAATGGTGCTATCATTGAGAGCTCCGCTGTGTAGTCACGAAAAGCGATCTATGGCTCGCCTTGTCATCAACGACGATATCACCTCTGGAAGGAGCCTAACTTCAGGACAGGTCCTCCAGCTCGGCGGTTTTACCATGGGTGCCCGCATGGCCATCAAGCCGACAACGTCCCCCTGTGATCGCCAAACACCCCTGCATCGATCTTGGATACTCCAAAAAGATGGATCCGGCGGACACCTCGTCCTTGAACGAGCTGCTAGATCGCATCGCCGCCCTGGGGCTTTCAACGGCCTATGATCGGATCGGGCTTAAACCTGACCAGAGGGAAATCAATCTCCCACCGATCACTCACCTGGTGGCGGTCGTCGAGGAACGAGCCGAAAACACTTCTTCTCCTAAATTGAAGACTAGATATGTTCGGACTTCCGAATCCCTTGAGTCGGATACCCTTCCTTTGGGTGGGACTCCGCACCCCCCGAACTCAGGGTCATACATGGAGTCCGGGGAGCACTTGCTTCTTCCTGGACCCGAACTGGTGACCTTGGAGACTTTTCAAACTCCGGACTCAATTTTGGGTCGGGGTTCAAGTTTTAGCCCCCCCCACCCACCATAATCAATACTCGCCAAGTAATTCAGGCCCTCCAGCCATATGTGACCTAATGTATGTACGGCTGCAACCTTAGGAAACGGTCCATCACTTTTGGGCCATGCTCCTACTTGTCAAAAACAAGATTAAAATTTGCTACGATGACGATGCAGTTTCGGTTTTTCATCGCAATTGTATGGACGAGGGAATTCTTAATGCCCTCGACCGCCGTCGCATATAGAGTTTCACGGAATTATCACACTTAGTACGGAAGTACCGCGTGATCGAAAGCACATGGAAGGCCCAGAAAACCTAGTTGGAACCTGCTACCTCCAAGCAATATGTTGCCCGAACAAAGCGGATACACCCTTATGAGGCATCCAACCGTAAGCCCGTCGGCAAGAAAAACAAACCCTTTATGGGATACAGGCCCATTCTTAACGAACTCCTCGACAAGCCCTGCCCAATACTGAAGGAAATATGCCCTGGAGGGAATAATAAAGTTGTTATTTTATATTTCCTTATATCATGATAAATGTTTATTATTCATGCTAGAATTGTATTAACCGTAAATTTGATACATGTGTGGACACATAGACAAAACACAGTGTCCCTAGTAAGCATCTACTAGACTAGCTCATTAATAAAAGATGGTTAAGTTTCCTAACCATAGACATGTGTTGTCATTTTATGAATGGGATCACATCATTAGGAGAAAGATGTGATGGACAAGACCCATCTATTAGCTTAGCATAATGATAGTTAAGTTTTATTGCTATTGTTTTCTTCATGTCATATAAACAGTTCGTCGGTCAAAATAGTGATCCAGGACTAGATCACTGGACATCGTTCAAAATCTATCCCTAATAATAAAGCACGGATTGACTCCGTGGATTCACCATCACAATACGCTTTCTTTCTATGAATTTACGCTTTTAGTTTGAATTTAAAACATACAGGCGAGGTGGTACTAATATTGATCCACTGCCCCACCCGTAAGTAAAAAAAGACCTAGTGAGTCGATCCCCATCTCCCTCTCTCCCTCGATCCCACACGTCGCGTACGACGCTCCTCTCTGCCTCGACCCCTTCTCTGCACCACCCTCCACCGGCGCCCATGGCAAGCACTATCCCCTTGCACCGCTTGCCGGCCTGCCGTCTCCAGCATTGATACATCTCTTCCCACCGCTGGCGCTCCTGCTCGCTCTGCAGTTGTCCCCAACTCCTCCTCAATCCACACCTCCGTGTCCTCCGCCTTCGCCGCCTGCCGCCTCCTTCTCCCCACGACCCCACCTCCTCTCTTTCTCCCCTTCCGCCTCCTGCCCCACTCCCTGCCCGCCTCCTTCTCCCCACCCCGCCCGCCTCCTTATCCTGCCCCGTGACTGTCTCGGTACCGGTGGTGGTGGCCACGACCAGACTCTTGCGCAGCTACCGGCTGCAGTTCCTTGCGCCTCCTCCCACGTCTCCCCCACCTCGCCTATGCAACATCGTGGCCGCACGGTGCCAGCGCCATCTACTGCAGCCCCGCGGTCAACCGTCTGGTCACCATGGGCAGCGGCCATGGAGGCCGCACCTCTGTGCACTCGCCAGCCAGTACCTCCGCCTACATCCTCCCTCATCCATCTAGATCAGGGCTCACTACTAGGGAAAACCTTATACACAGAATGTTACTAGTAGCGATTGTTAAAAATAGGCGCTACTGCTACTTAGCAGTAGCGCGTCTGCTAGAACGGCGCTACTGTTACCCGCTTAGCAGTAGCGCGGCAGGGATAGAACGCGCTACTGCTATAATTGCCACACCGTTCCCGACGTGCTAGGTATAGTAGTACGGCCCTTCTACAAACAGTGCTACTACTATGGATTTTAGCAGCAGTGCGTTTTGCCTCCCCACGCTACTGTTAAAGCTA
>NW_025228508.1:14811-18323 GCF_018294505.1 Triticum aestivum | reverse complement strand
CCCCAATTCTCCTCTACTATTCCTCGTCACCTCCGCCTCGCCGCCGTCTCCCTCGACCCCGCCTCGCTTCCGCCTCGCCGCCGTCTCTCCCGACCCCGCCTCGCCGCGCCTCGGTGCCGCCATCTCCCCCGACCCCATCTCTCTCCCCGCCCTCTGTAAGCACTCTCCCCTTCCGATCCCTCTTCTCTGCTTAGTATGATCCCTAGCTATTTAGTGCTAGTTAGTATGAACCCTAGGCTATTTTTAGTGCTAGTTAGTTAATTACTTATATGGTAATTAGGGCAGTAGTTCCTAGGTACTAACTAGTTAGTAAGAACTAGGTACTAATTAGGTATTAGGTACCATGAGTATTATTTATAGTAAGTTTATTTTTAGTAAGAACTAATTGAATTAATAGAACTCGTTAGTAAGAACTTGTTGCTATTTTTTAGTTAAAGCAATTTTTTTCGCATAGACGTGGACGATGCCTATCCCGCATCCTCGTCGTCGAGTCGGCGGAGGACGACACCTGCTTGACCAGATGGGCCATGTCCGGGACTGGGCTCCGCCGGGGTGGTACTGGTAGGCGCTACCTACCGGGGGCCGCAGGTTGGTGAGGAGCCAGCCTGTCATTGACCCGAACCTTCTTTGGTGGCGGTCGTGTGGGCCAGTGACGGTCCAGAGGCTCGAGGACTCTGTGGAGGTGGTGCATCACCGTGTCTGTGAGGAGGACGCGCACGTCCGTCGCTACTTGTTTGCGTTGGAGCACAGGTTCTCTAATACCTGGCAGGTTCTCCAGGGATCTCACTGGAGCTATGATCCTGTGATGGTTCCTTCTCGGTGGGTGTCCACCGCCCGCGGCAATACCCGTCGTGTGCTAGGGTTTTTGATGTACTAGTGATGTTATATGTATGACACTATTCAGGATGTATTAGTGATAATATTCGACGATGTACGGACGCATGAGATGATTTACTTTTGCTTATTGAATGCATGCTACTCAGCAGTCCTATAAGATATTTTGAAATGTATATCTTGTGTTTCTCAATATCCAAGTGGCCGGTCATGTTTGCAGGTTACACCTCCGAGTGGCCTATGTTTTGCCGGAGTGTTGATTCATTTCCGTTCCGGCAAATTTCAGGCGCTCGATATGTCCTATTTTAGAAAAGGTCATGCCAGATTTTTTCGTGAATTTTGGCATGACTTTTGCCAGAATATGTAGGAAATATCGAGTGCCCCGGATTTGTGTGTTTAGTATCCTGGTAGTTGTCCTCGATCGATTTTCAATTAATGTTTTAACTATGAACATAAGAAATGTCTGACGACAAAAAGGATTTCGGTATTTGCAAATACTGCAAAGACGAGCGCGGCCTGTGCGACAGAATCTTCCTAGATGATGATAGGCGCTTCAGCATCAAGCTGGACGAGAACTTCGAAGTGGATACAATAAGTCGCAACGACAAGTCTTTTTTCGTAATTAAGCATGACATCTACTTCATTTGCTTCAACTTATATTTTTTTTACTATTCTACTAGCGTATCCCCTGCCATGCAAGAGTTTTTGTATTGGATAAGATAGGTTTCAGTCATACTATGGAGGTAAAGAAAGTTTACTTGAAGACCGAGCATGGTTATATTTTCCACGCAAAATTATACAATTCAGACGACTACACCTATTTTGGATGCAAAACATGGCGAGCACTATGCAAGACTTATGCATTTGAGCCTGATATGGTTATCACCTTTGATATTCGTCCGGAAGATGACATTGAAGGTAATACCGACATCTGGGACGATGTGCAGACGCCTCCAGTTACACCATTATGTAAGTTTCTCAACCATATTTATGTCTTTGATATTGTTTATTCAAAAATAGTTAACAACTAGTTTGTATTGTCAGCTTATTTCGGTGCAAGCAAATATGTCCAGCGCTTGGTAGACAGGACTTACTACTGCCCCGGGGCTGAACTAAACTGCGAGGAGCTAAGTCATTATGTTTCATGGGTTGAGGATCTTGATACTGTCAAGACAAATTATCTTCCTCCACTTAGAAATGTTAGTACTGAAAACGTGCGACCAATAGTGTTCGTAATGAACTACGGTCACATCTATTTAGGAAGGATGGTAAGATTTTTACTATTTGTCCTCAATGCATCTTTTCCATACATTATTTGTGAAGCTAAACTTCATTGCTAAGTATGTTACCATACGATGTTCTTCAACAGGGACTCCCGATGAATGTTGTGCCTTATGGGATCGAGACTAAAGGTATCATGAGTATTATTAGCTTACGGCCAAGATATCCTACATGTTACTTTAGTGCATTCAAGATCAGCGATGAATGCTTAATAGTGCAAGACCGGACCAAATATGTGATGGGGGAGCGCAGAGAAGTACTAGGGGGCAGCAAACAGATGTGCTACCCACAATTAGGAGACAGGTTCAGCTGCATGCTCCAATTTGATCAAGGAGGAGAGCTACACATGTTTTATGTTATTTTACCTAAGAGAGAGCAGCAGGAGTGATTAGCTAGCTAGAAATGAGTTTGAGGATGATGATGTGCTACACTATTACTATGATGATAAAATAGCTAGTGTTGGTGGTAATGACTATGATGATTATTATTAGCTAGTGTTGGTGGTGATTAGCTAGCTCGAATGAGAGTTTGAAGATGATGATGTGTGCTACACTATGACTAGGATGATTAAATAGCTAATGTTGGTGGTAATGACTATGATCATGATTAAATAGCTTGTGTTGGCGGATTAGATTCAAGTGGAGGCAACATGTGGTGCACATCAAAAGTACGACTAGTCCAAACTAGATCAAGTTTGGATTTATAGTATACTTTTGACATGCACCACATATTGCCTCCACTTGAAACTAATCCACCTTCATTTGACACACTGTTATGGACATAATGATGTAAACCTCATAACTAGTATTGTACCAATATTTGTACGACGGCGCATAAATACACTAAAAATAAAAAAATAAAAAAAATACTAGTAGCGATGGACAGAAAACGCGCTGCCAGTAGTTAGATTAGCAGTAGCGTGGGATTGAACAAACGCTGCAGCTACTTGTCCTAGCAGTGGCGCGTGCGGGCACGCGTTACTGCTAAGCAATAGCTGTAGCGCCTTATTGGTAGCGCGCCTACCCGCGCTACTAGTGGGCACAAAACCAGCGCTACTACAAGGGTTTTCCTAGTAGTGGCTGCCCAACAGTTGTTTGCTTTTATTCCTAAAAGTAAGTATGTTCTTTCTAGAATAAGCTCCATATATATATATGCATTGCCTGTTGACTATTCCTAAATTCTAACATACATTTGCAGGTTTATGAATGCATACTGCACAATTGTGGTAGAAGCACTTGTTCTTATTCTCTTGTCTAATTAGAGTTTTTAATTAGTGAGGTAGATGATTTCTTTAGCTGCATATTAGTTACAGAACATGAGCTTGTGAAGAGACAAAGTTCCAGCATTTGGTTAAATCTGATATAACTTTTGAAATAGGCCCCAAAACTTTCTAATTA
>NW_025228508.1:1756-14801 GCF_018294505.1 Triticum aestivum | reverse complement strand
ATAGGTTTCGGTGATTGAAAATATATTATAGTTTTTAATTAGTGAGGTAGATGATTTCTTTAGCTGCATATTAGTTACAGAACATGAGCTTGTGAAGAGACAAAGTTCCAGCAATTGCTTAAATCTGATATAACTTTTGAAATAGGCCCCAAAACTTTCTAATTAGATACTACTAACATATTGTTCTGTTTCAAAATATTTTGGTAAATAGGTTTCAGAGATTGAAAATATTTGAGATACCACACTTCAGTTAAATTTCATATCTGCTCCCTGTTTGATTCAACTCCATGAACAAATAAGTTCATGAACAAGTTCTTGTTTAATTCAAGCCTGAAAGATTCATATTTAGGTACATAGGTTTCCGTGATTGAAAATATTTGATATGATACACTTCAGTTTCAAGTGAAATAATATACATGGATTTAAATTAAGTTTTGACATGTTGACTTGCCTGTATTCAAAAACTATCGTTTGCCACAACTGCGGTTATATCGAAGCTACAAATAGCGGCAACTTGCAGGCTCCTGCTATCTGACCATGCTTGCCGAAGCTGCTACATGTCATCTGTAGTTTTTCATGTTGTGTCTTTTCTGACCGCGTGAAGTTGCAAGTTGCAGAAGTGGAATCAACCTTTTCTGGTATCATGCCAAAAGAAAAAAAACCTTTGATGCTACAGCCGAGCGGAGACATGGATGCCTATGCTTTCGCATACTTGCCTCTGTTGCTGGAGGTAATTAGCCAGTCAACTAATGCTTCCTCCGTTTTAATGCATGTTGTTTCTCAAAAATACAGGGTAGTACAGCTGCATACGGATTATATGCAGGAAACATACAGTGGAACAGAACTGAAGCATCTCTAATCTGGCTCCCTTGGTCTTTCAATCAGTTGGTTAAAACCCAAGATATCTTTTGGGGTTCGCATTAGTTGTTTACTAGAGGCTTGCACGACCCTTTAGAAATTAGAAGTGATTTAAAAAAAAGTGGAACCGAACTAAAGCTATTTCCGTTAGTATTGTCTATGTCTACTTGACCTTTCATGGGAATCTTCCGCAACCTGCAAATACTACAGATGATATGCAGAGAAGATTTCAGTAGTACTTATTACTGCCTTAGTACCATGCCGTTCTTCTCTGCATAAATAATTTCTAAAGCTGTAGGAGGAACTCTGCTCACAAATCTGAATATCCAACTAACTGTCTTACCACTAATTAGTTGCCATAGTGCAACTACTGACGGTGGATACTGACATCTTACTCTCTTGGCAGAGTTCAAAACAACATGATTCAAGCTGATGAAATTCAGTCGTATTTTTTTCTTTTTTCTCGAGCATGTAGTTTCTTCAACTGTTCTGAAGGTCCTCTCTTTTGTAATTAAGCTCACATGCAAATGTCCTGGTACGTACTTAGAATCATATAGCTGACAATATTCAACTTTTCTGATGTAGTAAGAATGCCAGGCGTTATTTTGTCATTGGTGTTTCCATTTGTCGGTTACAGGTATATCATTCCAATATTCATACTATAGAATTCGTTGTCAGGGAGTGCGAGATGGGCGGCACAATGGCCAGCGATGGCAACAGCATCACGGGAGCTGTGTTCACCCAGTTTGAGGTGACGTCGAGGAGATGTCGACGAACTCCGTGGATGACCGGTGGTCATGAGAGTTTGCCAAGGAAGGCCGACTCGATCATGGAGTTGCTATCGCTGCAGAAGGCGATCCTAGCAACAGAGACATCCATCCATTAGTGCCACCATGAATAACAACGTTGTAAGGCTCTGCACTGGTGAGTATAACTCTTCCTCCAACTCAAATCCAACTATTGATTAAAGATGTTCTAAAATTTGTTGCCTAACTGCCTCATCTGTGTCCATATCTCGGTTGGGAATTTGCAGGTTGCTGAAGCAGCAGAGAGGCTTGCGTCATGCCTAGTAGAAATTTTAGATGTAGGTAATGATTTGTTACTTATTGGAGTAACAAATTCCAGTTACCTAGTAGAAATTAGTTGAATCTGAAATCAATTATTAAATCTACTTTGTAGGCTTTTGCTAAAGAGAGAAACTGAGAGATGCTACTATCCTGGTTCCATGGAAGGCTTATTTGTCATCTTGAATCCCGATTTGGACAAGAAGGACTCCCCCATGTTTCCTTGAATCTCTATAAAGCAGTGTTGTGCATTGCTATTGAATGACTCCTTGGGTCGTGGGCATAGAGTGGAGGTTGCATCACATCCTCTACATTGTGTCAAAGGACTTGCATGTAGTGGCGTTCATAGTGGACGGGGTTTGTTTTCATGTAAGTGATGGTCGATGTAAGATAGGTGGTGGATGGATGCTAGGTAGTTTAGCTGTAGCGTCTTTCTCTATAGCGTGCTACTGCTAAGCCATTCCATCTCCCACCCCATCTACTCTATCCGATCCACTCACAGTCACACACTCACTGGATCCCTCTCAATCCCCCGCGCCGGTCCTCCCCCGTCGCCCCTCCTCCCTCTGCGCCGCCGTCACCTCCTCCTCCTTGCTGGACTCGGTACCGGCCTCCTCCTCCGTCCTCCCTCTCCACTCGCCGCCGGCCGGCCCCTCCTCGCTCCGCCTTCCTCCTCCGTCCTACTCTCCTCTCCCTCCTCGAGTCGCCCCTCCTTCTCCCTCCTGCCTACTACATTTTTATTTAGTATGCTAGTTCATATGCAACATTTTGATTTAGTTGATATGATTTAGTTGATTTACTAGGCTAGTTGATTTAGAACATTTTGATTTAGTTGATTTAGTAGGCTAGTTGATTTAGAACATTTTGATTTAGTTGTTTAGTAGGCTAGTTGATTTAGAACATTTTGATTTAGTTGGTTTAGTAGGCGAGTTCATTTAGTTGATTTAGAACATTTTGATTTAGTTTATTTAGTAGGCTAGTTCATTTAGTTGATTTAGAACATTTTGATTTAGTTGATTTAGTAGGCTAGTTCATTTAGTTGATTTAGTATGCACCATTTTCATTTTGTTGATTTAGAACATTTTCATTTAGTTGATTTAGTTACTTTTTGGCAAAATGTAGGTGGTACCTTGTCATCTAATATGTTACTAGATCTTAGGATTATAATTGTCCATCAAATTGCTTCTCGTGGAAGAACCAAAAATATCTCATGCTACTGTTTTTCTTTCCTGTGAAGTGGATCGTTAATCCTTTGCTCATATTGCTTTAGGAAAAATGGCACCACCACCACCACCACCACTATGTCGACTGTGCAAGTCAAGGTGCGCCAGCAGCCTTGCAACTGGCAAGCTGTTCGGCATCTACTTCCAGCCGGGTTTTCGTCATGCGGCAGTAAGAAATTAGATTAAATGTAATAACTATTTTATTTTTAGTGTTGGCATTACTGCATTGTGTCATTTTGCTTATTTTACACAGATCGTCCCATGCAATGTGAGGTTGAAATTCAACAAGATGACAGGAGACACTGTGACATTTGAGGCTCCTGGGGGGCCGTACACTATGGAGGTCGAGAAAGTACGCAATATGTCGCAGATTGGAGGAGATGGATGGGCCCGTTTCGTCGCTTGCATGCGTCTTACTGGTGGTGAGTTGATCAACTTCTCCTTCAGAGTTGAAAGACCCAAGCTGGCTGTCATTTATCTCAACCTGGTGGAAGATGATGAAGATGACGAAGATGATGAAGATGATGAAGATAATGAGGACCCACTCGATGAAGATGATGAGGACCCACTTCATGAAGCCATCGTAGCTCAAAGAATAAGGCTGAGCGAGGAGGAGGTGTCCAACCTGTGGGACATAATTCCGCCACGTGCTGACTTTGTCGAGGTGCCATTCGTGACCCGCCTGACAAATACCATGGTTGATCGACATGATATGGTATGTTATACTTACAAATGCAAATTATCCGATGAAATAATTAGTGTACAGTCCAATGATATGGTATGTTGTCTGGAATCTAGTCGATGATATGTTTTAGTGTAGAGTTCGATCACATGCTTATTAGTGTAGAATCTAAGGAAACTATTAATAGTGTAGATAATCCATATGTACTTATTTGCGAGGCTATTTATTAATTGAAATGTTTTTCTTATTCAGAAATTGGCAAAGAGCATATCTGTGAGTTATGGTATCGAGCCTGATGAAGAAGGCTCAGCTGGACTACGCCTTACTGCAAGGGGCTCCATCACAACCTGTACTTACCGCGTGGACACGGACGGTCACACACACTTAAACCCGGTTGGGTGGAAGAAATTCCTCGATGGCAAGAATCTTCATGTTGGACAGGCCATCCTAATTACTATCAGGAACACCAACCGCCCAGGCTTGAGGATGATGATTGTCCTCGATACCATTAGAACTACATATGTGTGTGTGGCTATATCATCTAGAACTACATATGTGTGTGTGGCTATATCATCTAGAACTACATATGATGATCGTCGTCGATATCATCTAGAACTACATATGATGATCGTCGTTGATATGACCTTGTACTGCTTGAGGATGCATGTTGACTATGCATTAAATTGTTATCTAGTACTCCCTTCATTCCAAATTACTCATCGTGGTTTGAACTAAAACCACGACGAGTAATTTGGAACGAAGGGAGTACTACCCAGTAATGGTTTATGAATTTGATATCTACTAGCAGTACCTAGTATCTAGTATCTGAAAGGGAAACTGAAAGGGAAAGGGGTACGGGGGAAAATGATGAAAGATATAGCAGTAGCGAGGGACTGCAAAATCGCTACAGGTAAGTAATCGTTCATAAAAAGCGCTGCTGATATCGTCAATAGTAGTAGCGCGGGTAAGGACCGCGCTACTACTATAAGTTAGTTGTAGCGCCTTATTAGTAGCGCAGCCACTCGCGCAGCTGCTAGCCTCAAAACCCGCGCTACTACTAGGGTTTTCCCTAGTAGTGGTTGACTAAACTTCTCTCACAAGCAAAACATGATCACACCTTAGTACTATTTAGGTGTTAATCATATAGCGATGTGAACTAGATTATTGACTCTAGTAGACCATTTGGGTGTTGATCACATGGCGATGTGAATTATGGGTGTTAATCACATAAAGATGTGAACTATTATTGTCAAATCACATGGCGATGTTGTTGGGAACGTTGCAGAAAACAAAAATTTTCCTACGGTTTCACCAAGATCCATCTATGAGTTCATCTAGCAACGAGTGATCGGATTGCATCTACATACCTTTGTAGATCACGCGCGGAAGCGTTCAAAGAACGGTGATGAGGAAGTCGTACCCGACGTGATCCAAATCACCGGAGATCCTAGCGCCGAACGGACGGCACCTCCGTGTTCAAAACACGTACGGTCAGCGTGACGTCTCCTCCTTCTTGATCCAGCAAGGGGGAGGAGAGATTGATGAAGATCCAGCAGCACGACGGCGTGGTGGTGGATGCAGGGCGTCACCGCAGCACGGCTTCGCCGTTAGACTGCGAGAGGGAGAGGTGTAGCAGGGGAGAGGGAGGCGCCAAGACACAAGGGGTGCTGCTGCCCCTCCCTCCCCCCCCCCTTTATATAGGCCCCCTAGGGGGGCGCCGGCCCTAGGAGATGGGAACTCCTGGGGGGGCGCCGGCCAAGGGGTGGAGTGCCCCCCAAGCCAGGTGGGGCGCCCCCCCACCCTAGGGTTCCCAACCCTAGGCGCACCATCCCACTATGGGCTGGTTCCCCTCCCCACTTTGGCCCATGGGGCCCTCCGGGATGGGTGGCCCCACCCGGTGGACCCCCGGGACCCTTCTGGTGGTCCCGGTACAATACCGGTGACCCCGAAACTCTCCCGATGGCCGAAATTGCACTTCCTATATATAATTCTTCACCTCCGGACCATTCCGGAACTCCTCGTGACGTACAGGATCTCATCCGGGACTCCAAATTACTTTCGGGTTACTTCATATTCATATCTCTACAACCCTGGCGTCACCGAACCTTAAGTGTGTAGACCCTACGGGTTCGGGAGACATGTAGACATGACCGAGACGGCTCTCTGGTCAATAACCAACAGCGGGATCTGGATACCCATGTTGGCTCCCACATGCTCCTCGATGATCTCATCGGATGAACCACGATGTCGAGGACTCAAGCAACCCCGTATACAATTCCCTTTGTCAATCAGTACGTTACTTGCTCGAGATTCGATCGTCGGTATCCCAATACCTCGTTCAATCTCGTTACCGGCAAGTCACTTTACTCGTACCGTAATGCATGATCCCGTGACCAGACATTTGGTCACTTTGAGCTCATTATGATGATGCATTACCGAGTGGGCCCAGAGATACCTCTCCGTCATACAGAGTGACAAATCCCAGTCTTGATCCGTGTCAACCCAACAGACAATTTCGGAGATACCCGTAGTATACCTTTATGGTCACCCAGTTACGTTGTGACGTTTGGTACACCCAGAGCACTCCTACGGTATTCGGGAGTTACACGATCTCATGGTCTAAGGAAAAGATACTTGACATTGAAAAAAAACTCTAGCAAATGAACTATACGATCTTGTGCTATGCTTAGGATTGGGTCTTGTCCATCACATCATTCTCCTAATGATGTGATCCCGTTATCAATGACATCCCCATGTCCATAGCCAGGAAACCATGACTATCTGTTGATCAACGAGCTAGTCAACTAGAGGCTCACTAGGGACACATTGTGGTCTATGTATTCACACATGTATTACGATTCTGGATAATACAATTAAAGCATGAATAATAGACAATTATCATGAACAAGGAAATATAATAATCATTTTATTATTGCCTCTAGGGCATATTTCCAACAGTCTCCCACTTGCACTAGAGTCAATGATCTAGTTACATTGTGATGAATCGAACACCCATGGAATTCTGGTGTTGATCATGTTTTGCTCTAGGGAGAGGTTTAGTCAACGGATCTGCTACATTCAGGTCCGTATGTACTTTACAAATCTCTATGTCTCCATTTTGAACACTTTCACGAATGGAGTTGAAGCGACGCTTGATATGCCTGGCCTTCCTGTGAAACCTGGGCTCCTTGGCAAGGGCAATAGCTCCAGTGTTGTCACAGAAGAGAGTCATCGGACCCGACGCATTGGGTATGACTCCTAGGTCGGTAATGAACTCCTTCACCCAGACTGCTTCGTGTGCTACCTCCGAGGCTGCCATGTACTCCGCTTCACATGTAGATCCCGCCACAACGCTTTGCTTGCAACTGCACCAGCTTACTGCCCTACCATTCAAAATATACACGTATCCGGTTTGTGACTTAGAGTCATCCAGATCTGTGTCAAAGCTAGCGTTGACGTAACCCTTTACAACGAGCTCCTCGTCACCTCCATATACGAGAAACATTTCCTTAGTCCTTTTTAGGTACTTCAGGATATTCTTGACCGCTATCCACTGTTCCTTGCCGGGATTACTTTGGTACCTACCTACCAAACTTACGGCAAGGTTTACATTAGGTCTGGTACACAGCATGGCATACATAATAGAACCTATGGCTGAGGCATAGGAGATGACACTCATCTCTTCTATATCTTTTGCCGTGGTCAGACATTGAGCTGAGCTCAATTTCACACCTTGCAACACAGGCAAGAACCCCTTCTTAGACTGATCCATATTGAACTTCTTCAATATATTATCAAGGTATGTGCTTTGTGAAAGACCAATGAGGCGTCTTGATCTATCTCTATTGATCTTGATGCCTAATATATAAGCAGCTTCTCCAAGGTCCTTCATTGAAAAACTCTTATTCAAGTAGGCCTTAATGATGTCCAAAAGCTCTATATCATTTTCCATCAAAAGTATGTCATCTACATATAATATGAGAAATGCTACAGAGCTCCCACTCACTTTCTTGTAAACGCAGGCTTCTCCATAAGTTTGCATAAACCCAAACGCTTTGATCATCTCATCAAAGCGAATGTTCCAACTCCGAGATGCTTGCACCAGCCCATAAATCGAGCATTGGAGCTTGCACACCTTGTCAGCATTCTTAGGATCGACAAAACCTTCCGGCTGCATCATATACAGTTCTTCCTTAAGATGACCGTTAAGGAATGTCGTTTTGACGTCCATTTGCCATATCTCATAATCATAGTATGCGACAATTCCTAACATGATTCGGACGGACTTCAGCTTTGCTACGGGAGAGAATATCTCATCGTAGTCAACCCCTTGAACTTGTCGATAACCCTTAGCGACAAGCCTAGCTTTATAGATGGTCACATTACCATCCGCGTCTGTCTTCTTCTTAAAGATCCATTTATTTTCTATGGCTCGCCGATCATCGGGCAAGTCAGTCAAAGTCCATACTTCGTTTTCATACATGGATCCTATCTCGGATTTCATGGCTTCCAGCCATTTGTCGGAATCCGGGCCCGCCATCGCTTCTTCATAGTTCGAAGGTTCACCGTTGTCTAACAACATGATTTCCAAGACAGGGTTGCCGTACCACTCTGGTGCGGAACGTGTCCTTGTGGACCTTCGAAGTTCAGTAGGAGCTTGATCAGAAGTATCTTGATCATCATCATTAACTTCCTCTCTAATTGGTGCAGGCACCACAGGAACATTTTCCTGAGTTGCGCCACTTTCCGGTTCAAGAGGTAATACTTCATCAAGTTCTACTTTCCTCCCACTTACTTCTTTCGAGAGAAACTCCTTCTCTAGAAAGGATCCATTCTTGGCAAAAAGATCTTGCCTTCGGATCTGAGGTAGAAGGTATACCCAATAGTTTCTTTAGGGTATCCTATGAAGACGCATTTTTCCGACTTGGGTTCGAGCTTTTCAGGTTGAAGCTTCTTGACATAAGCATCACATCCCCAAACTTTTAGAAACGACAGCTTAGGCTTCTTCCCAAACCATTATTCATATGGTGTCGTCTCAACGGATTTCAACGGAGCCCTATTTAAAGTGAATGTGGCAGTCTCTAAAGCATAGCCCCAAAATGACAGCGATAAATCGGTAAGAGACATCATAGATCGCACCATATCCAATAGAGTGCGATTACGATGTTTGGACACACCATTACGCTGAGGTGTTCCAGGCGGCGTGAGTTGTGAAACTATTCCACATTTTTTTAAGTGTGTACCAAATTCGTGACTCAAGTATTCTCCTCCACGATCTGATCGCAAAAACTTGATTTTTCTGTCACGTTGATTCTCAACCTCACTCTGAAATTCCTTGAACTTTTCAAAGGTTTCAGACTTGTGTTTCATTAAGTAGATATACCCATATCTACTCAAGTCATCAGTGAGGGTGAGAACATAACGATAGCCACCACAAGCCTCAACACTCATTGGACCACACACATCAGTATGTATGATTTCCAATAGGTTGGTTGCTCGTTCCATTGTTCCTGAGAACGGAGTCTTGGTCATCTTACACATGAGGCATGGTTCGCACGTGTCAAATGATTCGTAATCAAGAGACTCTAAAAGTCCATCTGCATGGAGCTTCTTCATGCGTTTGACACCTATGTGACCAAGGCGGCAGTGCCACAAGTATGTGGGACTATCATTATCAACCTTACATCTTTTGGTATTCACACTATGAATATGTGTAGCATTACGCTCGAGATTCATTAAGAATAAACCATTCACCATAGGAGCATGACCATAAAACATATCTCTCATATAAATAGAACAACCATTATTCTCGGATTTAAATGAGTAGCCATCTCGTATTAAACGAGATCCTGATACAATGTTCATGCTCAAACTTGGCACTAAATAACAATTATTGAGGTTCAAAACAAATCCCGTAGGTAAATATAGAGGTAGCGTGCCGACGGCGATCACATCGACCTTGGAACCATTCCCGACGCGCATCGTCACCTCGTCCTTCGCCAGTCTCCGTTTATTCCGCAGCTCCTGCTTTGAGTTACAAATGTGAGCAACTGCACCGGTATCAAATACCCAGGAGCTACCACGAGTGCTGGTAAGGTACACATCAATTACATGTATATCACATATACCTTTCGTTTTGCCGGCCTTCTTGTCCGCTAAGTATTTGGGGCAGTTCCGTTTCGAGTGACCACTTCCCTTGCAATAAAAACACTCAGTCTCGGGCTTGGGTCCATTCTTTGGCTTCTTCCCGGCAGCTTGCTTACCGGGCGCGGCAACTCCCTTGCCGTCTTTCTTGAAGTTCTTCTTACCCTTTCCTTTCTTGAACTTAGTGGTTTTATTCACCATCAACACTTGATGGTCCTTTTTGACTTCTACCTCTGCTGATTTCAGCATTGCAAATACTTCAGGAATGGTCTTTTCCATCCCCTGCATACTGAAGTTCATCACAAAGCTCTTGTAACTTGGTGGAAGCGACTGGAGGATTCTGTCAATGACCGCGTCATCCGGGAGATTAACTCCCAGCTAAGTCAAGTGGTTATGTAACCCAGACATAGTGAGTATGTGGTCACTGACAGAACTATTTTCCTCCATCTTACAGCTGAAGAACTTGTCAGAGACTTCATATCTCTCGACCCGGGCATGAGCTTGGAAAACCATTTTCAGCTCTTCGAACATCTCATATGCTCCGTGTCGCTCAAAACACTTTTGGAGCCCCGGTTCGAAGCTGTAAAGCATGCCGCACTGAACGAGGGAATAATCATCAGCACGTGTCTGCCAAGCGTTCATAACGTCTTGGTTCTGTAGGACGGGTGCGTCACCTAGCGGTGCTAGTAGGACATAATCTTTCTTGGCAGCTATGAGGATGATCCTCAGGTTCCGGACCCAGTCCGTATAGTTGCTGCCATCGTCTTTCAGCTTGGTTTTCTCTAGGAACGCGTTGAAGTTGAGGACAACGTTGGCCATTTGATCTATAGGACATATTGTAAAGATTTTAGACTAAGTTCATGATAATTAAGTTCATCTAATCAAATTATATAATGAACTCCCACTTAGATAGACATCCCTCCAGTCATCTAAGTATAACATGATCCGAGCTAACTAGGCCGTGTCCGATCATCACGTGAGACGGACTAGTCAACATCGGTGAACATCTTCATGTTGATCGTATCTTCTATACGACTCATGCTCGACCTTTCGGTCTTCTGTGTTGCGAGGCCATGTCTGTACATGCTAGGCTCGTCAAGTCAACCTAAGTGTTTGCATGTGTAAATCTGTCTTACACCCGTTGTATGTGAATGTTAGAATCTATCACATCCGATCATCACGTGGTGCTTCGAAACAACGAACTGTCGCAACGGTGCACAGTTAGGGGGAACACTTTTTTGAAATTATTATGAGGGATCATCTTATTTACTACCTCTGTTCTAAGTAAACAAGATGCAAAAACATGATAAACATCACATGCAATCAAATAATAATAGTGACATGATATGCAGCATTTCCATGTTTCGGACGAGAACTCTTCTGTTACACAGGCACTTCCATGTTTTTTAAACTTATTTGAACTCCGGACTTCTTTTGTGTTCAATATGCAGCATTCAAAGCAACGTCTTCAATTTCCAACATGTTTTGACATCATTTGTTGTTTTTCAGTCATTTACCGAATTATTTAAAGAGCTAAATGACCATGAAATTGAAAATCATTACAAAATGAACTGTGAAAATGTTGAAATTTGGCATGGTATCATCATTTCACCCACATATCATGTGCGAAAGAGTGGAGAGGGTCACGGCAAAAACTCGACACACTTCGTGTACAATCTGGACAATGTCTTTTGGAGTATCAGGGTTTCGGACGAGAACTCATCTGTTACACGGGCACTTCAATGTTTTTTAAACTTATTTGAACTCTAGACTTGTTTTGTGTTCAGTATGCAGCATTCAAAGGGATGTCATCGATTTCCAACATGTTCTAACATAATTTGTTGTTTTTTAGTCATTTACCTAATTGTTTAGAGAGCTAAATGACCATGAAATTGAAAATCACTACAAAATGAATTGTGAAAATGCTGAAACTTCGCATCGTATCATCATTTCACCCACATAGCATGTGCGAAAGAGTAGAGAGGGCGACGGCAAAAACTGGACGCACTTCGTGTACAAACTCGACAATCTCTTTGAGAGTATCAGGCTTTTGGACGAGAACTCATCTGTTACACGGGCACTTCAATGTTTTTTAAACTTACTTGAACTCCCGACTTCTTTTGTGTTCAGTATGCAGCATTCAAAGCGACGTCATCAATTTCCAACATATTCTGACATCATTTGTTGTTTTTCAGTCATTTACCTAATTGTTTAGGAGAGCTAAATGACCGTGAAATAGAAAATCACTACAAAATGAACTGTGAAAATGTTGAAACTTGGCATGGTATCATCATTTCACCCGCATAGAATGTGCGAAAGAGTAGAGAGGGTCACGGCAAAAACTAGATGCACTTCGTGTACAAACTGGACAATCTCTTTCGGAATATCAGGGTTTTAGACGAGAACTTATCTGTTACACGGACACTTCAATGTTTTTTAAACTTATTTGAATCCGGACATATTTTTTGTTCAGTATGCAGCATTCAAAGCGACGTCATCAATTTCCAACATGTTCTGACATCATTTGTTGTTTTTCAGTCATTTACCTAATTGTTTAGAGAGCTAAATGACCGTGAAATAGAAAATCACTACAAAATGAACTCTGAAAATGTTGAAACTTGGCATGGTATCATTATTTCACCCGCATAGCATGTGCGAAAGAGTAGAGAGGGACACGGCAAAAACTAGACGCACTTCATGTACAAACTGGACAATCTCTTTCGGAGTATCAGGCTTTCGGATGAGAACTCATCTATTACACGGGCACTTAAATGTTTTTTAAACTTATTTGAACTCCGAACTTCTTTTGTGTTCAGTATGCAGCATTCAAAGCGACATCATCAATTTCCAACATGTTCTGACATCATTTGTTGTTTTTCAGTTATTTACCTAATTGTTTAGAGAGCTAAATGACCATGAAATTGAAAAAAACTACAAAATGAACTGTGAAAATGTTGAAACTTGGCATGGTATCATGATTTCAACCTCATAGCATGTGAAAAAGTGTAGAGAGGGTCACGGCAAAAAGTAGACGCACTTCGTGTACAAAATGGACAATCTCTTTCGGAGTATCA
>NW_025228508.1:1223-1746 GCF_018294505.1 Triticum aestivum | reverse complement strand
CTAAATGACCATGAAATTGAAAATCACTACAAAATGAACTGTGAAAATGCTGAAACTTCGCATCGTATCATCATTTCACCCACATAGCATGTGCGAAAGAGTAGAGAGGGTGACGGCAAAAACTGGATGCACTTCGTGTACAAACTCGACAATCTCTTTCAGAGTATCAGGCTTTCGGACGAGAACTCATCTGTTACACGGGCACTTCAATGTTTTTTAAACTTACTTGAACTCCCGACTTCTTTTGTGTTCAGTATGAAGCATTCAAAGCGACGTCATCAATTTCCAACATATTCTGACATCATTTGTTGTTTTTCAGTCATTTACCTAATTGTTTAGAGAGCTAAATGACCGTGAAATAGAAAATCACTACAAAATGAACTCTAAAAATGTTGAAACTTGGCATGGTATCATTATTTCACCCGCATAGCATGTGCGAAAGAGTAGAGAGGGACACGGCAAAAACTAGAAGCACTTCATGTACAAACTGGACAATCTCTTTCGGAGTATCAGGCTTTCGGAT
>NW_025228508.1:0-1196 GCF_018294505.1 Triticum aestivum | reverse complement strand
ATTTACCTAATTGTTTAGAGAGCTAAATGACCATGAAATTGAAAAAAACTACAAAATGAACTGTGAAAATGTTGAAACTTGGCATGGTATCATGATTTCAACCTCATAGCATGTGAAAAAGTGTAGAGAGGGTCACGGCAAAAAGTAGACGCACTTCGTGTACAAAATGGACAATCTCTTTCGGAGTATCAGGGTTTCGGACGAGAACTCATCTGTTACACGGGCACTTCAATGTTTTTTAAACTTATTTGAACTCCGGACTTCTTTTGTGTTTAGTATGCAGCATTCAAAGTGATGTCATCAATTTCCAACATGTTCTAACATCATTTGTTGTTTCTCAGTGATTTACCTAATTGTTTAGGAGAGCTAAATGACCGTGAAATTGAAAATCACTACAAAATGAACTGTGAAAATGTTGAAACTTGGCATGGTATCATGATTTCACCCGCATAGCATGTGCGAAAGAGTAGAGAAGGTCACGGCAAAAACTGGACGCACTTCGTGTACAAACTGGAGAATCTCTTTCGGAGTATGAGGGTTTCATATGAGAACTCATCTCTTACACGGGCACTTCAATGTTATTTAAACTTATTTGAACTCCGGAATTATTTTGTGTTCAGTATGCAGCATTGAAAGCGATGTCATCAATTTCCAACATGTTCTGACATCATTTGTTGTTTTTCAGTCATTTGCCTAATTGTTTAAGAGAGCTAAATGACCGTGAAATTTAAAATCACTACAAAATGAACTGTGACAATGTTGAAACTTGTCATGGTATCATGATTTCACCCGCATAGCATGTGCGAAAGAGTAGAGAGGGTCACGGCAAAAACTGGACGCACTTCGTGTACAAACTGGACAATCTCTTTCGGAGTATTAGGGTTTCGGACAAGAACTCATCTGTTACACGGGCACTTCAATGTTTTTTAAACTTATCTGAACTCCAGACTTCTTTTGTGTTCAATATGCAGCATTCAAAGCGATGTCTTCAATTTCCAACATGTTTTGACATCATTTGTTGTTTTTCAGTCATTTACCGAATTGTTTAAAGAGCTAAATGACCATGAAATTGAAAATCACTACAATATGAACTGTGAAAATGTTGAAATTTGGCATGGTATCATCATTTCACCCGCATAGCATGTGCAAAAGAGTGGAGAGGGACACGGCAAAAACTGGACACACTTCGTGTAAAA
>NW_025228507.1:48472-51759 GCF_018294505.1 Triticum aestivum | reverse complement strand
TTGAAAACCTTGTAAGCAATGCCTTCGTGTTCCGTTCATGAAGCTTATGCTTGGATGAAAGAAGTGACTTTCTCCAAGTTCAAGTGCACTAGGTGTAAGTTGCCGCAATGAATTTGAGAAAGGTTTGTTTTGTTTCCCTTGGAATCATCCCAAATCGGTCATGCATACGTACGAAGTATCCCAAACCTTTTTTTTGAATTTTTTGCCTCTAGATCTTGAAAGCCCCGTAACTTTTTTTGTGTTAGGTTTTTGGGGATTTTGAAAATGTTTAACGGGGTTCCCCCAGTTAAATTTGGATGTAACTTTTCGAGTAGATGATTTTTCATATATAAAACTTTTTAATCCGAGTTCGTATGCAAAAGTTATGCCCATTTTACAAATTTCCAGAGAGATTTTACAAATAAAGTCGAAATTTATATTTGTAAATTTTCTCAACAACTAGACCACATATCACATGGCAAATGATGTTCTTTTATTTTTTTTGACATTTTTATCTTTTTTAAAAAAAACTGAAAAGGCGGTCCACAGGGGGGGGTGTTTTCTTGTAAGCCTCCCTTTCTCCAAGAATCTGTGTCGGAAACCTTGAGCTAGTTGGTTAAGGTAAACAACAACTTGGAGAGTTGGAAGATAAAAGCTTGTCTGACTTAGTTCATGTTAAGGGATATCTTTTGTGCGTGTGTGTGTGTTGAAGAAAGATGATATCTCCATTGATTGGTCCTCGTGATCAGTTGTTGGATCTATTGCCTTGTCAAGACTTTGACTTGAGTATGGGCTATCGTCAAGTCAAATCAGAACCAACGATTTTCGTAATGTTGTCTTACTCGTGGTTGATCCCTCGAGCATACACAATTACATCTTTTGGTCTGACCATTGCTATCACCGTGTTCACATGATGGTGGAAGTCCGGTAATATGGAAAATTCTGATGAGTTGTTGTTGAGCCCATCAGCAGCATTTTTGTCTCCCCCATGATTCATGCTGAACATCAACCTAGTGTTGAAAACCTTGTAAGCAATGCCTTCGTGTTCCGTTCATGAAGCTTATGCTTGGATGAAAGAAGTGACTTTCTCCAAGTTCAAGTGCACTAGGTGTAAGTTGCCGCAATGAATTTGAGAAAGGTTTGTTTTGTTTCCCTTGGAATCATCCCAAATTGGTCATGCATATGTACAAAGTATCCCAAACCTTTTTTTTTGAATTTTTTGCCTCTAGATCTTGAAAGCCCCGTAACTTTTTTTGTGTTAGGTTTTTGGGGATTTTGAAAATGTTTAATGGGGTTCCCCCAGTTAAATTTGGATGTAACTTTTCGAGTAGATGATTTTTCATATATAAAACTTTTTAATCCGAGTTCATATGCAAAAGTTATGCCCATTTTACAAATTTCCAGAGAGATTTTACAAATAAAGTCGAAATT
Source organism: Triticum aestivum (assembly GCF_018294505.1). Classification (NCBI taxonomy): domain Eukaryota; kingdom Viridiplantae; phylum Streptophyta; class Magnoliopsida; order Poales; family Poaceae; genus Triticum; species Triticum aestivum. The sequence continues at coordinate 50,349 of NW_025228507.1, read as the reverse complement.
TATATTTGTAAATTTTCTCAACAACTAGACCACATATCACATGGCAAATTATATTCTTTTATTTTTTTGACATTTTTATCTTTTTTAAGAAAACTGAAAAGGCCGTCCACAGGGGGGGTGTTTTCTTGTAAGCCTCCCTTTCTCCAAGAATCTGTGTCGGAAACCCTGAGCTAGTTGGTTAAGCTAAACAACAACTTGGAGAGTTGGAAGATAAAACCTTGTCTGACTTAGTTCATGTTAAGGGATATCTTTTGTGCGTGTGTGTGTGTTGAAGAAAGATGATATCTCCATTGATTGGTCCTCGTGATCAGTTGTTGGATCTATTGCCTTGTCAAGACTTTGACTTGAGTATGGGCTATCGTCAAGTCAAATCAGAACCAACGATTTTCGTAATGTTGTCTTACTCGTGGTTGATCCCTCGAGCATACACAATTACATCTTTTGGTCTGACCATTGCTATCACCGTGTTCACATGATGGTGGAAGTCCGGTAATATGGAAAATTCTGATGAGTTGTTGTTGAGCCCATCAGCAGCATTTTTGTCTCCCCCATGATTCATGCTGAACATCAACCTAGTGTTGAAAACCTTGTAAGCAATGCCTTCGTGTTCCGTTCATGAAGCTTATGCTTGGATGAAAGAAGTGACTTTCTCCAAGTTCAAGTGCACTAGGTGTAAGTTGCCGCAATGAATTTGAGAAAGGTTTGTTTTGTTTCCCTTGGAATCATCCCAAATCGGTCATGCATATGTACGAAGTATCCCAAACCTTTTTTTTTTGAATTTTTGGCCTCTAGATCTTGAAAGCCCCATAACTTTTTTTGTGTTAGGTTTTTGGGGATTTTGAAAATGTTTAACGGGGTTCCCCCAGTTAAATTTGGATGTAACTTTTCGAGTAGATGATTTTTCATATATAAAACTTTTTAATCCGAGTTCATATGCAAAAGTTATGCCCATTTTACAAATTTCCAGAGAGATTTTACAAATAAAGTCGAAATTTATATTTGTAAATTTTCTCAACAACTAGACCACATATCACATGGCAAATTATATTCTCTTTTTTTTGACATTTTTATCTTTTTTAAAAAAACTGAAAAGGCGGTCCACAGGGGGGGGGGTTTCTTGTAAGCCTCCCTTTCTCCAAGAATCTGTGTCGGAAACCCTGAGCTAGTTGGTTAAGCTAAACAACAACTTGGAGAGTTGGAAGAAAAAAGCGTGCCTGACTTAGTTCATGTTAAGGGATATCTTTTGTGCGTGTGTGTGTGTTGAAGAAAGATGATATCTCCATTGATTGGTCCTCGTGATCAGTTGTTGGATCTATTGCCTTGTCAAGACTTTGACTTGAGTATGGGCTATCATCAAGTCAAATCAGAACCAACGATTTTCGTAATGTTGTCTTACTCGTGGTTGATCCCTCGAGCATACACCGTTACATCTTTTGGTCTGACCATTGCTATCACCGTGTTCACATGATGGTCGAAGTCTGGTAATATGGAAAATTCTGATGAGTTGTTGTTGAGCCCATTAGCAGCATTTTTGTCTCCCCCATGATTCATGCTGAACATCAACCTAGTGTTGAAAACCTTGTAAGCAATGCCTTCGTGTTCCGTTCATGAAGCTTATGCTTGGATGAAAGAAGTGACTTTATCCAAGTTCAAGTGCACTAGGTGTAAGTTGTCGCAATGAATTTAAGAAAGGTTTGTTTTGTTTCCCTTGGAATCATCCCAAATCGGTCATGCATACGTACGAAGTATCCCAAACCTTTTTTTTTTGAATTTTTTGCCTCTAGATCTTGAAAGCCCCGTAACTTTTTTTGTGTTAGGTTTTTGGGGATTTTGAAAATGTTTAACGGGGTTCCCCCAGTTAAATTTGGATGTAACTT
>NW_025228507.1:46130-48287 GCF_018294505.1 Triticum aestivum | reverse complement strand
GGGGGGGGTTCTTGTAAGCCTCCCTTTCTCCAAGAATCTGTGTCGGAAACCCTGAGCTAGTTGGTTAAGCTAAACAACAACTTGGAGAGTTGGAAGATAAAAGCTTGCCTGACTTAGTTCATGTTAAGGGATATCTTTTGTGCGTGTGTGTGTGTTGAAGAAAGATGATATCTCCATTGATTGGTCCTCGTGATCAGTTGTTGGATCTATTGCCTTGTCAAGACTTTGACTTGAGTATGGGCTATCGTCAAGTCAAATCAGAACCAACGATTTTCGTAATGTTGTCTTACTCGTGGTTGATCCCTCGAGCATACACCATTACATCTTTTGGTCTGACCATTGCTATCACCGTGTTCACATGATGGTGGAAGTCTGGTAATATGGAAAATTCTGATGAGTTGTTGTTGAGCCCATCAGCAGCATTTTTGTCTCCCCCATGATTCATGCTGAACATCAACCTAGTGTTGAAAACCTTGTAAGCAATGCCTTCGTGTTCCGTTCATGAAGCTTATGCTTGGATGAAAGAAGTGACTTTCTCCAAGTTCAAGTGCACTAGGTGTAAGTTGCCGCAATGAATTTGAGAAAGGTTTGTTTTGTTTCCTTTGGAATCATCCCAAATCGGTCATGCATATGTACGAAGTATCCCAAACCTTTTTTTTTTGAATTTTTGGCCTCTAGATCTTGAAAGCCCCATAAATTTTTTTGTGTTAGGTTTTTGGGGATTTTGAAAATGTTTAACGGGGTTCCCCCAGTTAAATTTGGATGTAACTTTTCGAGTAGATGATTTTTCATATATAAAACTTTTTAATCCGAGTTCATATGCAAAAGTTATGCCCATTTTACAAATTTCCAGAGAGATTTTACAAATAAAGTCGAAATTTATATTTGTAAATTTTCTCAACAACTAGACCACATATCACATGGCAAATTATATTCTCTTTTTTTTGACATTTTTATCTTTTTTAAGAAAACTGAAAAGGCGGTCCACAGGGGGGGGGGGTTTCTTGTAAGCCTCCCTTTCTCCAAGAATCTGTGTCGGAAACCCTGAGCTAGTTGGTTAAGCTAAACAACAACTTGGAGAGTTGGAAGATAAAAGCTTGCCTGACTTAGTTCATGTTAAGGGATATCTTTTGTGCGTGTGTGTGTGTTGAAGAAAGATGATATCTCCATTGATTGGTCCTCGTGATCAGTTGTTGGATCTATTGCCTTGTCAAGACTTTGACTTGAGTATGGGCTATCATCAAGTCAAATCAGAACCAACGATTTTCGTAATGTTGTCTTACTCGTGGTTGATCCCTCGAGCATACACCGTTACATCTTTTGGTCTGACCATTGCTATCACCGTGTTCACATGATGGTGGAAGTCCGGTAATATGGAAAATTCTGATGAGTTGTTGTTGAGCCCATCAGCAGCATTTTTGTCTCCCCCATGATTCATGCTGAACATCAACCTAGTGTTGAAAACCTTGTAAGCAATGCCTTCGTGTTCCGTTCATGAAGCTTATGCTTGGATGAAAGAAGTGACTTTCTCCAAGTTCAAGTGCACTAGGTGTAAGTTGCCGTAATGAATTTGAGAAAGGTTTGTTTTGTTTCCCTTGGAATCATCCCAAATCGGTCATGCATATGTACGAAGTATCCCAAACCTTTTTTTTGAATTTTTGGCCTCTAGATCTTGAAAGCCCCATAACTTTTTTTGTGTTAGGTTTTTGGGGATTTTGAAAATGTTTAACGGGGTTCCCCCAGTTAAATTTGGATGTAACTTTTCGAGTAGATGCTTTTTCATATATAAAACTTTTTAATCCGAGTTCATATGCAAAAGTTATGCCCATTTTACAAATTTCCACAGAGATTTTACAAATAAAGTCGAAATTTATATTTGTAAATTTTCTCAACAACTAGACCACATATCACATGGCAAATTATATTCTCTTTTTTTGACATTTTTATCTTTTTTAAAAAAACTGAAAAGGCGGTCCACAGGGGGGGGGGGGTTTCTTGTAAGCCTCCCTTTCTCCAAGAATCTGTGTCGGAAACCCTGAGCTAGTTGGTTAAGCTAAACAACAACTTGGAGAGTTGGAAGAAAAAAGTGTGCCTGACTTAGTTCATGTTAAGGGATATCTTTTGTGCGTGTGTGTGTGTTGAAGAAAGATGATATCT
>NW_025228507.1:41155-46120 GCF_018294505.1 Triticum aestivum | reverse complement strand
GGGGGGGGGGTTTCTTGTAAGCCTCCCTTTCTCCAAGAATCTGTGTCGGAAACCCTGAGCTAGTTGGTTAAGCTAAACAACAACTTGGAGAGTTGGAAGAAAAAAGCGTGCCTGACTTAGTTCATGTTAAGGGATATCTTTTGTGCGTGTGTGTGTGTTGAAGAAAGATGATATCTCCATTGATTGGTCCTCGTGATCAGTTGTTGGATCTATTGCCTTGTCAAGACTTTGACTTGAGTATGGGCTATCATCAAGTCAAATCAGAACCAACGATTTTCGTAATGTTGTCTTACTCGTGGTTGATCCCTCGAGCATACACCGTTACATCTTTTGGTCTGACCATTGCTATCACCGTGTTCACATGATGGTGGAAGTCCGGTAATATGGAAAATTCTGATGAGTTGTTGTTGAGCCCATCAGCAGCATTTTTGTCTCCCCCATGATTCATGCTGAACATCAACCTAGTGTTGAAAACCTTGTAAGCAATGCCTTCGTGTTCTGTTCATGAAGCTTATGCTTGGATGAAAGAAGTGACTTTCTCCAAGTTCAAGTGCACTAGGTGTAAGTTACCGCAATGAATTTGAGAAAGGTTTGTTTTGTTTCCCTTGGAATCATCCCAAATCGGTCATGCATATGTACGAAGTATCCCAAACCTTTTTTTTTGAATTTTTGGCCTCTAGATCTTGAAAGCCCCATAACTTTTTTTGTGTTAGGTTTTTGGGGATTTTGAAAATGTTTAACGGGGTTCCCCAAGTTAAATTTGGATGTAACTTTTCGAGTAGATGATTTTTCATATATAAAACTTTTTAATCCGAGTTCATATGCAAAAGTTATGCCCATTTTACTAATTTCTAGAGAGATTTTACAAATAAAGTCGAAATTTATATTTGTAAATTTTCTCAACAACTAGACCACATATCACATGGCAAATTATATTCTCTTTTTTTTGACATTTTTATCTTTTTTAAAAAAACTGAAAAGGCGGTCCACAGGGGGGGGTTCTTGTAAGCCTCCCTTTCTCCAAGAATCTGTGTCGGAAACCCTGAGCTAGTTGGTTAAGCTAAACAACAACTTGGAGAGTTGGAAGATAAAAGCTTGCCTGACTTAGTTCATGTTAAGGGATATCTTTTGTGCGTGTGTGTGTGTTGAAGAAAGATGATATCTCCATTGATTGGTCCTCGTGATCAGTTGTTGGATCTATTGCCTTGTCAAGACTTTGACTTGAGTATGGGCTATCATCAAGTCAAATCAGAACCAACGATTTTCGTAATGTTGTCTTACTCGTGGTTGATCCCTCGAGCATACACCGTTACATCTTTTGGTCTGACCATTGCTATCACCGTGTTCACATGATGGTGGAAGTCCGGTAATATGGAAAATTCTGATGAGTTGTTGTTGAGCCCATCAGCAGCATTTTTGTCTCCCCCATGATTCATGCTGAACATCAACCTAGTGTTGAAAACCTTGTAAGCAATGCCTTCGTGTTCCGTTCATGAAGCTTATGCTTGGATGAAAGAAGTGACTTTCTCCAAGTTCAAGTGCACTAGGTGTAAGTTGCCGTAATGAATTTGAGAAAGGTTTGTTTTGTTTCCCTTGGAATCATCCCAAATCGGTCATGCATATGTACGAAGTATCCCAAACCTTTTTTTTGAATTTTTGGCCTCTAGATCTTGAAAGCCCCATAACTTTTTTTGTGTTAGGTTTTTGGGGATTTTGAAAATGTTTAACGGGGTTCCCCCAGTTAAATTTGGATGTAACTTTTCGAGTAGATGCTTTTTCATATATAAAACTTTTTAATCCGAGTTCATATGCAAAAGTTATGCCCATTTTACAAATTTCCACAGAGATTTTACAAATAAAGTCGAAATTTATATTTGTAAATTTTCTCAACAACTAGACCACATATCACATGGCAAATTATATTCTCTTTTTTTGACATTTTTATCTTTTTTAAAAAAACTGAAAAGGCGGTCCACAGGGGGGGGGGGGTTTCTTGTAAGCCTCCCTTTCTCCAAGAATCTGTGTCGGAAACCCTGAGCTAGTTGGTTAAGCTAAACAACAACTTGGAGAGTTGGAAGAAAAAAGTGTGCCTGACTTAGTTCATGTTAAGGGATATCTTTTGTGCGTGTGTGTGTGTTGAAGAAAGATGATATCTCCATTGATTGGTCCTCGTGATCAGTTGTTGGATCTATTGCCTTGTCAAGACTTTGACTTGAGTATGGGCTATCATCAAGTCAAATCAGAACCAACGATTTTCGTAATGTTGTCTTACTCGTGGTTGATCCCTCGAGCATACACCGTTACATCTTTTGGTCTGACCATTGCTATCACCGTGTTCACATGATGGTGGAAGTCCGGTAATATGGAAAATTCTGATGAGTTGTTGTTGAGCCCATCAGCAGCATTTTTGTCTCCCCCATGATTCATGCTGAACATCAACCTAGTGTTGAAAACCTTGTAAGCAATGCCTTCGTGTTCCGTTCATGAAGCTTATGCTTGGATGAAAGAAGTGACTTTCTCCAAGTTCAAGTGCACTAGGTGTAAGTTGCCGCAATGAATTTGAGAAAGGTTTGTTTTGTTTCCCTTGGAATCATCCACCAAATCGGTCATGCATATGTACGAAGTATCCCAAACCTTTTTTTTTGAATTTTTGGCCGCTAGATCTTGAAAGCCCCATAACTTTTTTTGTGTTAGGTTTTTGGGGATTTTGACAATGTTTAACGGGGTTCCCCCAGTTAAATTTGGATGTAACTTTTCGAGTAGATGATTTTTCATATATAAAACTTTTTAATCCGAGTTCATATGCAAAAGTTATGCCCATTTTACAAATTTCCAGAGAGATTTTACAAATAAAGTCGAAATTTATATTTGTAAATTTTCTCAACAACTAGACCACATATCACATGGCAAATTATATTCTCTTTTTTTTGACATTTTTATCTTTTTTTAAAAAACTGAAAAGGCGGTCCACAGGGGGGGGGGGGGTTCTTGTAAGCCTCCCTTTCTCCAAGAATCTGTGTCGGAAACCCTGAGCTAGTTGGTTAAGCTAAACAACAACTTGGAGAGTTGGAAGAAAAAAGCTTGCCTGACTTAGTTCATGTTAAGGGATATCTTTTGTGCGTGTGTGTGTGTTGAAGAAAGATGATATCTCCATTGATTGGTCCTCGTGATCAGTTGTTGGATCTATTGCCTTGTCAAGACTTTGACTTGAGTATGGGCTATCATCAAGTCAAATCAGAACCAACGATTTTCGTAATGTTGTCTTACTCGTGGTTGATCCCTTGAGCATACACCGTTACATCTTTTGGTCTGACCATTGCTATCACCGTGTTCACATGATGGTGGAAGTCCGGTAATATGGAAAATTCTGATGAGTTGTTGTTGAGCCCATCAGCAGCATTTTTGTCTCCCCCATGATTCATGCTGAACATCAACCTAGTGTTGAAAACCTTGTAAGCAATGCCTTCGTGTTCCGTTCATGAAGCTTATGCTTGGATGAAAGAAGTGACTTTCTCCAAGTTCAAGTGCTCTAGGTGTAAGTTGCCGCAATGAATTTGAGAAAGGTTTGTTTTGTTTCCCTTGGAATTATCCCAAATCGGTCATGCATATGTACGAAGTATCCCAAACCTTTTTTTTGAATTTTTGGCCTCTAGATCTTGAAAGCCCCATAACTTTTTTTGTGTTAGGTTTTTGGGGATTTTGAAAATGTTTAACGGGGTTCCCCCAATTAAATTTGGATGTAACTTTTCGAGTAGATGATTTTTCATATATAAAACTTTTTAATCCGAGTTCATATGCAAAAGTTATGCCCATTTTACAAATTTCCAGAGAGATTTTACAAATAAAGTCGAAATTTATATTTGTAAATTTTCTCAACAACTAGACCACATATCACATGGCAAATTATATTCTCTTTTTTTTGACATTTTTATCTTTTTTAAAAAAACTGAAAAGGCGGTCCATAGGGGGGGGGGGTTTCTTGTAAGCCTCCCTTTCTCCAAGAATCTGTGTCGGAAACCCTGAGCTAGTTGGTTAAGCTAAACAACAACTTGGAGAGTTGGAAGATAAAAGCTTGCCTAACTTAGTTCATGTTAAGGGATATCTTTTGTGCGTGTGTGTGTGTTGAAGAAAGATGATATCTCCATTGATTGGTCCTCGTGATCAGTTGTTGGATCTATTGCCTTGTCAAGACTTTGACTTGAGTATGGGCTATCATCAAGTCAAATCAGAACCAACGATTTTCGTAATGTTGTCTTACTCGTGGTTGATCCCTCGAGCATACACCGTTACATCTTTTGGTCTGACCATTGCTATCACCGTGTTCACATGATGGTGGAAGTCCGGTAATATGGAAAATTCTGATGAGTTGTTGTTGAGCCCATCAGCAGCATTTTTGTCTCCCCCATGATTCATGCTGAACATCGACCTAGTGTTGAAAACCTTGTAAGCAATGCCTTCGTGTTCCGTTCATGAAGCTTATGCTTGGATGAAAGAAGTGACTTTCTCCAAGTTCAAGTGCACTAGGTGTAAGTTGCCGCAATGAATTTGAGAAAGGTTTGTTTTGTTTCCCTTGGAATCATCCCAAATCGGTCATGCATATGTACGAAGTATCGCAAACCTTTTTTTTGAATTTTTGGCCTCTAGATCTTGAAAGCCCTATAACTTTTTTTGTGTTAGGTTTTTGGGGATTTTGAAAATGTTTAACGAGGTTCCCCCAGTTAAATTTGGATGTAACTTTTCGAGTAGATGATTTTTCATATATAAATCTTTTTAATCCGAGTTCATATGCAAAAGTTATGCCCATTTTACAAATTTCCAGAGAGATTTTACAAATAAAGTCGAAATTTATATTTGTAAATTTTCTCAACAACTAGACCACATATCACATGGCAAATTATATTCTCTTTTTTTGACATTTTTATCTTTTTTTAAAAAACTGAAAAGGCGGTCCACAGGGGGGGGGGG
>NW_025228507.1:38027-38550 GCF_018294505.1 Triticum aestivum | reverse complement strand
GGGGGGGTGTTTTCTTGTAAGCCTCCCTTTCTCCAAGAATCTGTGTCGGAAACCCTGAGCTAGTTGGTTAAGCTAAACAACAACTTGGAGAGTTGGAAGATAAAAGCTTGTCTGACTTAGTTCATGTTAAGGGATATCTTTTGTGCGTGTGTGTGTGTTGAAGACAGATGATATCTCCATTGATTGGTCCTCGTGATCAGTTGTTGGATCTATTGCCTTATCAAGACTTTGACTTGAGTATGGGCTATCGTCAAGTCAAATCAGAACCAACGATTTTCGTAATGTTGTCTTACTCGTGGTTGATCCCTCGAGCATACACCATTACATCTTTTGGTCTGACCATTGCTATCACCGTGTTCACATGATGGTGGAAGTCCGGTAATATGGAAAATTCTGATGAGTTGTTGTTGAGCCCATCAGCAGCATTTTAGTCTCCCCCATGATTCATGCTGAACATCAACCTAGTGTTGAAAACCTTGTAAGCAATGCCTTCGTGTTCCGTTCATGAAGCTTATGCTTGGAT
>NW_025228507.1:34997-37914 GCF_018294505.1 Triticum aestivum | reverse complement strand
GTAACTTTTCGAGTAGATGATTTTTCATATATAAAACTTTTTAATCCAAGTTCGTATGCAAAAGTTATGCCCATTTTACAAATTTCCAGAGAGATTTTACAAATAAAGTCGAAATTTATATTTGTAAATTTTCTCAACAACTAGACCACATATCACATGGCAAATTATATTCTGTTATTTTTTTTGACATTTTTATCTTTTAAAAAAAACTGAAAAGGCGGTCCACACGGGGGGGTGTTTTCTTGTAAGCCTCCCTTTCTCCAAGAATCTGTGTCGGAAACCTTGAGCTAGTTGGTTAAGCTAAACAACAACTTGGAGAGTTGGAAGATAAAAGCTTGTCTGACTTAGTTCATGTTAAGGGATATCTTTTGTGCGTGTGTGTGTTGAAGAAAGATGATATCTCCATTGATTGGTCCTCGTGATCAGTTGTTGGATCTATTGCCTTGTCAAGACTTTGACTTGAGTATGGGCTATCGTCAAGTCAAATCAGAACCAACGATTTTCGTAATGTTGTCTTACTCGTGGTTGATCCCTCGAGCATACACCATTACATCTTTTGGGCTGACCATTGCTATCACCGTGTTCACATGATGGTGGAAGTCCGGTAATATGGAAAATTCTGATGAGTTGTTGTTGAGCCCATCAGCAGCATTTTTGTCTCCCCCATGATTCATGCTGAACATCAACCTAGTGTTGAAAACCTTGTAAGCAATGCCTTCGTGTTCCGTTCATGAAGCTTATGCTTGGATGAAAGAAGTGACTTTCTCCAAGTTCAAGTGCACTAGGTGTAAGTTGCCGCAATGAATTTGAGAAAGGTTTGTTTTGTTTCCCTTGGAATCATCCCAAATCGGTCGTGCATATGTACGAAGTATCCCAAACCTTTTTTTTGAATTTTTTGCCTCTAGATCTGGAAAGCCCCGTAACTTTTTTTGTGTTAGGTTTTTGCGGATTTTGAAAATGTTTAACGTTGTTCCCCAGTTAAATTTGGACGTAACTTTTCGAGTAGATGATTTTTCATATATAAAACTTTTTAATCCGAGTTCATATGCAAAAGTTATGCCCATTTTACAAATTTCCAAAGAGATTTTACAAATAAAGTCGAAATTTATATTTGTAAATTTTCTCAACAACTAGACCACATATCACATGGCAAATTATATTCTTTTATTTTTTTTTTGACATTTTTATCTTTTTTTAAAAAACTGAAAAGGCGTTCCACAGGGGGGGTGTTTTCTTGTAAGCCTCCCTTTCTCCAAGAATCTGTGTCGGAAACCCTGAGCTAGTTGGTTAAGCTAAACAACAACTTGGAGAGTTGGAAGATAAAAGCTTGTCTGACTTAGTTCATGTTAAGGGATATCTTTTGTGCGTGTGTGTGTGTTGAAGACAGATGATATCTCCATTGATTGGTCCTCGTGATCAGTTGTTGGATCTATTGCCTTATCAAGACTTTGACTTGAGTATGGGCTATCGTCAAGTCAAATCAGAACCAACGATTTTCGTAATGTTGTCTTACTCGTGGTTGATCCCTCGAGCATACACCATTACATCTTTTGGTCTGACCATTGCTATCACCGTGTTCACATGATGGTGGAAGTCCGGTAATATGGAAAATTCTGATGAGTTGTTGTTGAGCCCATCAGCAGCATTTTAGTCTCCCCCATGATTCATGCTGAACATCAACCTAGTGTTGAAAACCTTGTAAGCAATGCCTTCGTGTTCCGTTCATGAAGCTTATGCTTGGATGAAAGAAGTGACTTTCTCCAAGTTCAAGTGCACTAGGTGTAAGTTGCCGCAATGAATTTGAGAAAGGTTTGTTTTGTTTCCCTTGGAATCATCCCAAATCGGTCGTGCATATGTATGAAGTATCCCAAACCTTTTTTTTGAATTTTTTGCCTCTAGATCTGGAAAGCCCCGTAACTTTTTTTGTGTTAGGTTTTTGCGGATTTTGAAAATGTTTAACGTTGTTCCCCAGTTAAATTTGGACGTAACTTTTCGAGTAGATGATTTTTCATATATAAAACTTTTTAATCCAAGTTCGTATGCAAAAGTTATGCCCATTTTACAAATTTCCAGAGAGATTTTACAAATAAAGTCGAAATTTATATTTGTAAATTTTCTCAACAACTAGACCACATATCACATGGCAAATTATATTCTGTTATTTTTTTTGACATTTTTATCTTTTAAAAAAAACTGAAAAGGCGGTCCACACGGGGGGGTGTTTTCTTGTAAGCCTCCCTTTCTCCAAGAATCTGTGTCGGAAACCTTGAGCTAGTTGGTTAAGCTAAACAACAACTTGGAGAGTTGGAAGATAAAAGCTTGTCTGACTTAGTTCATGTTAAGGGATATCTTTTGTGCGTGTGTGTGTTGAAGAAAGATGATATCTCCATTGATTGGTCCTCGTGATCAGTTGTTGGATCTATTGCCTTGTCAAGACTTTGACTTGAGTATGGGCTATCGTCAAGTCAAATCAGAACCAACGATTTTCGTAATGTTGTCTTACTCGTGGTTGATCCCTCGAGCATACACCATTACATCTTTTGGGCTGACCATTGCTATCACCGTGTTCACATGATGGTGGAAGTCCGGTAATATGGAAAATTCTGATGAGTTGTTGTTGAGCCCATCAGCAGCATTTTTGTCTCCCCCATGATTCATGCTGAACATCAACCTAGTGTTGAAAACCTTGTAAGCAATGCCTTCGTGTTCCGTTCATGAAGCTTATCCTTGGATGAAAGAAGTGACTTTCTCCAAGTTCAAGTGCACTAGGTGTAAGTTGCCGCAATGAATTTGAGAAAGGTTTGTTTTGTTTCCCTTGGAATCATCCCAAATCGGTCGTGCATATGTACGAAGTATCCCAAACCTTTTTTTTGAATTTTTTGCCTCTAGATCTGGAAAGCCCCGTAACTTTTTTTGT
>NW_025228507.1:32186-34873 GCF_018294505.1 Triticum aestivum | reverse complement strand
GGGGGGGGTTCTTGTAAGCCTCCCTTTCTCCAAGAATCTGTGTCGGAAACCCTGAGCTAGTTGGTTAAGCTAAACAACAACTTGGAGAGTTGGAAGATAAAAGCTTGCCTGACTTAGTTCATGTTAAGGGATATCTTTTGTGCGTGTGTGTGTGTTGAAGAAAGATGATATCTCCATTGATTGGTCCTCGTGATCAGTTGTTGGATCTATTGCCTTGTCAAGACTTTGACTTGAGTATGGGCTATCATCAAGTCAAATCAGAACCAACGATTTTCGTAATGTTGTCTTACTCGTGGTTGATCCCTCGAGCATACACCGCTACATCTTTTGGTCTGACCATTGCTATCACTGTGTTCACATGATGGTGGAAGTCCGGTAATATGGAAAATTCTGATGAGTTGTTGTTGAGCCCATCAGTAGCATTTTTGTCTCCCCCATGATTCATGCTGAACAACAACCTAGTGTTGAAAACCTTGTAAGCAATGCCTTCGTGTTCCGTTCATGAAGCTTATGCTTGGATGAAAGAAGTGACTTTCTCCAAGTTCAAGTGCACTAGGTGTAAGTTGCCGCAATGAATTTGAGAAAGGTTTGTTTTGTTTCCCTTGGAATCATCCCAAATCGGTCATGCATATGTACGAAGTATCGCAAACCTTTTTTTTTGAATTTTTGGCCTCTAGATCTTGAAAGCCCCATAACTTTTTTTGTGTTAGGTTTTTGGGGATTTTGAAAATGTTTAACGAGGTTCCCCCAGTTAAATTTGGATGTAACTTTTCGAGTAGATGATTTTTCATATATAAAACTTTTTAATCCGAGTTCATATGCAAAAGTTATGCCCATTTTACAAATTTCCAGAGAGATTTTACAAATAAAGTCGAAATTTATATTTGTAAATTTTCTCAACAACTAGACCACATATCACATGGCAAATTATATTCTCTTTTTTTGACATTTTTATCTTTTTTTAAAAAACTGAAAAGGCGGTCCACAGGGGGGGGGGGTTTCTTGTAAGCCTCCCTTTCTCCAAGAATCTGTGTCGGAAACCCTGAGCTAGTTGGTTAAGCTAAACAACAACTTGGAGAGTTGGAAGATAAAAGCTTGCCTGACTTAGTTCATGTTAAGGGATATCTTTTGTGCGTGTGTGTGTGTTGAAGAAAGATGATATCTCCATTGATTGGTCCTCGTGATCAGTTGTTGGATCTATTGCCTTGTCAAGACTTTGACTTGAGTATTGGCTATCATCAAGTCAAATCAGAACCAACGATTTTCGTAATGTTGTCTTACTCGTGGTTGATCCCTCGAGCATACACCGTTACATCTTTTGGTCTGACCATTGCTATCACCGTGTTCACATGATGGTGGAAGTCCGGTAATATGGAAAATTCTGATGAGTTGTTGTTGAGCCCATCAGCAGCATTTTTGTCTCCCCCATGATTCATGCTGAACATCAACCTAGTGTTGAAAACCTTGTAAGCAATGCCTTCGTGTTCGGTTCATGAAGCTTATGCTTGGATGAAAGAAGTGACTTTCTCCAAGTTCAAGTGCACTAGGTGTAAGTTGCCGCAATGAATTTGAGAAAGGTTTGTTTTGTTTCCCTTGGAATCATCCCAAATCGGTCACGCATACGTACGAAGTATCCCAAACCTTTTTTTTTGAATTTTTTGCCTCTAGATCTTGAAAGCCCCGTAACTTTTTTTGTGTTAGGTTTTTGGGGATTTTGAAAATGTTTAACGGGGTTCCCCCAGTTAAATTTGGATGTAACTTTTCGAGTAGATGATTTTTCATATATAAAACTTTTTAATCCAAGTTCGTATGCAAAAGTTATGCCCATTTTACAAATTTCCAGAGAGATTTTACAAATAAAGTCGAAATTTATATTTGTAAATTTTCTCAACAACTAGACCACATATCACATGGCAAATTATATTCTGTTATTTTTTTTGACATTTTTATCTTTTAAAAAAAACTGAAAAGGCGGTCCACACGGGGGGGTGTTTTCTTGTAAGCCTCCCTTTCTCCAAGAATCTGTGTCGGAAACCTTGAGCTAGTTGGTTAAGCTAAACAACAACTTGGAGAGTTGGAAGATAAAAGCTTGTCTGACTTAGTTCATGTTAAGGGATATCTTTTGTGCGTGTGTGTGTTGAAGAAAGATGATATCTCCATTGATTGGTCCTCGTGATCAGTTGTTGGATCTATTGCCTTGTCAAGACTTTGACTTGAGTATGGGCTATCGTCAAGTCAAATCAGAACCAACGATTTTCGTAATGTTGTCTTACTCGTGGTTGATCCCTCGAGCATACACCATTACATCTTTTGGGCTGACCATTGCTATCACCGTGTTCACATGATGGTGGAAGTCCGGTAATATGGAAAATTCTGATGAGTTGTTGTTGAGCCCATCAGCAGCATTTTTGTCTCCCCCATGATTCATGCTGAACATCAACCTAGTGTTGAAAACCTTGTAAGCAATGCCTTCGTGTTCCGTTCATGAAGCTTATCCTTGGATGAAAGAAGTGACTTTCTCCAAGTTCAAGTGCACTAGGTGTAAGTTGCCGCAATGAATTTGAGAAAGGTTTGTTTTGTTTCCCTTGGAATCATCCCAAATCGGTCGTGCATATGTACGAAGTATCCCAAACCTTTTTTTTGAATTTTTTGCCTCTAGATCTGGAAAGCCCCGTAACTTTTTTTGT
>NW_025228507.1:29266-30192 GCF_018294505.1 Triticum aestivum | reverse complement strand
GGGGGGGTGTTTTCTTGTAAGCCTCCCTTTCTCCAAGAATCTGTGTCGGAAACCCTGAGCTAGTTGGTTAAGCTAAACAACAACTTGGAGAGTTGGAAGATAAAAGCTTGTCTGACTTAGTTCATGTTAAGGGATATCTTTTGTGCGTGTGTGTGTGTTGAAGACAGATGATATCTCCATTGATTGGTCCTCGTGATCAGTTGTTGGATCTATTGCCTTATCAAGACTTTGACTTGAGTATGGGCTATCGTCAAGTCAAATCAGAACCAACGATTTTCGTAATGTTGTCTTACTCGTGGTTGATCCCTCGAGCATACACCATTACATCTTTTGGTCTGACCATTGCTATCACCGTGTTCACATGATGGTGGAAGTCCGGTAATATGGAAAATTCTGATGAGTTGTTGTTGAGCCCATCAGCAGCATTTTAGTCTCCCCCATGATTCATGCTGAACATCAACCTAGTGTTGAAAACCTTGTAAGCAATGCCTTCGTGTTCCGTTCATGAAGCTTATGCTTGGATTAAAGAAGTGACTTTCTCAAAGTTCAAGTGCACTAGGTGTAAGTTGCCGCAATGAATTTGAGAAAGGTTTGTTTTGTTTCCCTTGGAATCATCCCAAATCGGTCATGCATACGTACGAAGTATCCCAAACCTTTTTTTTTGAATTTTTTGCCTCTAGATCTTGAAAGCCCCGTAACTTTTTTTGTGTTAGGTTTTTGGGGATTTTGAAAATATTTAACGGGGTTCCCCCAGTTAAATTTGGATGTAACTTTTCGAGTAGATGATTTTTCATATATAAAACTTTTTAATCCGAGTTCGTATGCAAAAGTTATGCCCATTTTACAAATTTCCAGAGAGATTTTACAAATAAAGTCGAAATTTATATTTGTAAATTTTCTCAACAACTAGACCACATATCTCATGG
>NW_025228507.1:27979-28946 GCF_018294505.1 Triticum aestivum | reverse complement strand
GGGGGGTTCTTGTAAGCCTCCCTTTCTCCAAGAATCTGTGTCGGAAACCCTTAGCTAGTTGGTTAAGCTAAACAACAACTTGGAGAGTTGGAAGATAAAAGCTTGTCTGAGTTAGTTCATGTTAAGGGATATCTTTTGTGCGTGTGTGTGTGTTGAAGAAAGATGATATCTCCATTGATTGGTCCTCGTGATCAGTTGTTGGATCTATTGCCTTGTCAAGACTTTGATTTGAGTATGGGCTATCGTCAAGTCAAATCAGAACCAACGATTTTCGTAATGTTGTCTTACTCGTGGTTGATCCCTCGAGCATACACCATTACATCTTTTGGTCTGACCATTGCTATCACCGTGTTCAAATGATGGTGGAAGTCCGGTAATATGGAAAATTCTGATGAGTTGTTGTTGAGCCCATCAGCAGCATTTTTGTCTCCCCCATGATTCATGCTGAACATCAACCTAGTGTTGAAAACCTTGTAAGCAATGCCTTCGTGTTCCATTCATGAAGCTTATGCTTGGATGAAAGAAGTGACTTTCTCCAAGTTCAAGTGCACTAGGTGTAAGTTGCCACAATGAATTTGAGAAAGGTTTGTTTTGTTTCCCTTGGAATCATCCCAAATCGGTCATGCATATGTACGAAGTATCCCAAACCCTTTTTTTTGAATTTTTTGCCTCTAGATCTTGAAAGCCCCGTAACTTTTTGTGTGCTAGGTTATTGGGGATTTTGAAAATGTTTAACGGGGTTCCCCCTGTTAAATTTGGATGTAACTTTTCGAGTAGATGATTTTTCATATATAAAACTTTTTAATCCGAGTTCGTATGCAAAAGTTATGCCCATTTTACAAATTTCCAGAGAGATTTTACAAATAAAGTCGAAATTTATATTTGTAAATTTTCTCAACAACTAGACCACATATCTCATGGCAAATTATATTGTTTTTTTTTTTACATTTTTATCTTTTTAAAAAAA
>NW_025228507.1:21462-24386 GCF_018294505.1 Triticum aestivum | reverse complement strand
GGGGGGGGGGTTCTTGTAAGCCTCCCTTTCTGCAAGAATCTGTGTCGGAAACCCTGAGCTAGTTGGTTAAGCTAAACAACAACTTGGAGAGTTGGAAGATAAAAGCTTGTCTGAGTTAGTTCATGTTAAGGGATATCTTTTGTGCGTGTGTGTGTGTTGAAGAAAGATGATATCTCCATTGATTGGTCATCGTGATCAGTTGTTGGATCTATTGCCTTGTCAAGACTTTGACTTGAGTATGGGCTATCGTCAAGTCAAATCAGAACCAACGATTTTTGTAATGTTGTCTTACTCGTGGTTGATCCCTCGAGCATACACCATTACATATTTTGGTCTGACCATTGCTATCTCCGTGTTCACATGATGGTGGAAGTCCGGTAATATGGAAAATTCTGATGAGTTGTTGTTGAGCCCATCAGCAGCATTTTTGTCTCCCCCATGATTCATGCTGAACATCAACCTAGTGTTGAAAACCTTGTAAGCAATGCCTTCGTGTTCCGTTCATGAAGCTTATGCTTGGATGAAAGAAGTGACTTTCTCCAAGTTCAAGTGCACTAGGTGTAAGTTGCCACAATGAATTTGAGAAAGGTTTGTTTTGTTTCCCTTGGAATCATCCCAAATCGGTCATGCATATGTACGAAGTATCCCAAACCCTTTTTTTTTGAATTTTTTGCCTCTAGATCTTGAAAGCCCCGTAACTTTTTGTGTGCTAGGTTTTTGGGGATTTTGAAAATGTTTAACGGGGTTCCCCAGTTAAATTTGGATGTAACTTTTCGAGTAGATGATTTTTCATATATAAAACTTTTTAATCAGAGTTCGTATGCAAAAGTTATGCCCATTTTACAAATTTCCAGAGAGATTTTACAAATAAAGTCGAAATTTATATTTGTAAATTTTCTCAACAACTAGACCACATATCTCATGGCAAATTATATTGTTTTTTTTGACATTTTTATCTTTTTAAAAAAAACTGAAAAGGCGGTCCACAGGGGGGGGGGTTCTTGTAAGCCTCCCTTTCTCCAAGAATCTGTGTCGAAAACCCTGAGCTAGTTGGTTAAGCTAAACAACAACTTGGAGAATTGGAAGATAAAAGCTTGTCTGAGTTAGTTCATGTTAAGGGATATCTTTTGTGCGTGTGTGTGTGTTGAAGAAAGATGATATCTCCATTGATTGGTCCTCGTGATCAGTTGTTGGATCTATTGCCTTGTCAAGACTTTGACTTGAGTATGGGCTATCGTCAAGTCAAATCAGAACCAACGATTTTCGTAATGTTGTCTTACTCGTGGTTGATCCCTCGAGCATACACCATTACATCTTTTGGTCTGACCATTGCTATCACCGTGTTCACATGATGGTGGAAGTCCGGTAATATGGAAAATTCTGATGAGTTGTTGTTGAGCCCATCAGCAGCATTTTTGTCTCCCCCATGATTCATGCTGAACATAAACCTAGTGTTGAAAACCTTGTAAGCAATGCCTTCGTGTTCCGTTCATGAAGCTTATGCTTGGATGAAAGAAGTGACTTTCTCCAAGTTCAAGTGCACTAGGTGTAAGTTGCCACAGTGAATTTGAGAAAGGTTTGTTTTGTTTCCCTTGGAATCATCCCAAATCGATCATGCATATGTACGAAGTATCCCAAACCCTTTTTTTTGAATTTTTTGCCTCTAGATCTTGAAAGCCCCGTAACTTTTTTTGTGTTAGGTTTTTGGGGATTTTGAAAATGTTTAACGGGGTTCCCCCAATTAAATTTGGATGTAACTTTTCGAGTAGATGATTTTTCATATATAAAACTTTTTAATCCGAGTTCGTATGCAAAAGTTATGCCCATTTTACAAATTTCCAGAGAGATTTTACAAATAAAGTCGAAATTTATATTTGTAAATTTTCTCAACAACTAGACCACATATCTCATGGCAAATTATATTGTTTTTTTTTTGACATTTTTATCTTTTTAAAAAAAACTGAAAAAGGCGGTCCACAGGGGGGGGGGTTCTTGTAAGCCTCCCTTTCTGCAAGAATCTGTGTCGGAAACCCTGAGCTAGTTGGTTAAGCTAAACAACAACTTGGAGAGTTGGAAGATAAAAGCTTGTCTGAGTTAGTTCATGTTAAGGGATATCTTTTGTGCGTGTGTGTGTGTTGAAGAAAGATGATATCTCCATTGATTGGTCATCGTGATCAGTTGTTGGATCTATTGCCTTGTCAAGACTTTGACTTGAGTATGGGCTATCGTCAAGTCAAATCAGAACCAACGATTTTTGTAATGTTGTCTTACTCGTGGTTGATCCCTCGAGCATACACCATTACATATTTTGGTCTGACCATTGCTATCTCCGTGTTCACATGATGGTGGAAGTCCGGTAATATGGAAAATTCTGATGAGTTGTTGTTGAGCCCATCAGCAGCATTTTTGTCTCCCCCATGATTCATGCTGAACATCAACCTAGTGTTGAAAACCTTGTAAGCAATGCCTTCGTGTTCCGTTCATGAAGCTTATGCTTGGATGAAAGAAGTGACTTTCTCCAAGTTCAAGTGCACTAGGTGTAAGTTGCCACAATGAATTTGAGAAAGGTTTGTTTTGTTTCCCTTGGAATCATCCCAAATCGGTCATGCATATGTACGAAGTATCCCAAACCCTTTTTTTTTGAATTTTTTGCCTCTAGATCTTGAAAGCCCCGTAACTTTTTGTGTGCTAGGTTTTTGGGGATTTTGAAAATGTTTAACGGGGTTCCCCAGTTAAATTTGGATGTAACTTTTCGAGTAGATGATTTTTCATATATAAAACTTTTTAATCAGAGTTCGTATGCAAAAGTTATGCCCATTTTACAAATTTCCAGAGAGATTTTACAAATAAAGTCGAAATTTATATTTGTAAATTTTCTCAACAACTAGACCACATATCTCATGGCAAATTATATTGTTTTTTTT
>NW_025228507.1:16760-21452 GCF_018294505.1 Triticum aestivum | reverse complement strand
TTGGAAGATAAAAGCTTGTCTGAGTTAGTTCATGTTAAGGGATATCTTTTGTGCGTGTGTGTGTGTTGAAGAAAGATGATATCTCCATTGATTGGTCCTCGTGATCAGTTGTTGGATCTATTGCCTTGTCAAGACTTTGACTTGAGTATGGGCTATCGTCAAGTCAAATCAGAACCAACGATTTTCGTAATGTTGTCTTACTCGTGGTTGATCCCTCGAGCATACACCATTACATCTTTTGGTCTGACCATTGCTATCACCGTGTTCACATGATGGTGGAAGTCCGGTAATATGGAAAATTCTGATGAGTTGTTGTTGAGCCCATCAGCAGCATTTTTGTCTCCCCCATGATTCATGCTGAACATAAACCTAGTGTTGAAAACCTTGTAAGCAATGCCTTCGTGTTCCGTTCATGAAGCTTATGCTTGGATGAAAGAAGTGACTTTCTCCAAGTTCAAGTGCACTAGGTGTAAGTTGCCACAATGAATTTGAGAAAGGTTTGTTTTGTTTCCCTTGGAATCATCCCAAATCGGTCATGCATATGTATGAAGTATCCCAAACCCTTTTTTTTTGAATTTTTTGCCTCTAGATCTTGAAAGCCCCGTAACTTTTTGTGTGCTAGGTTTTTGGGGATTTTGAAAATGGTTAACGGGGTTCCCCCAGTTAAATTTGGATGTAACTTTTCGAGTAGATGATTTTTCATATATAAAACTTTTTAATCCGAGTTCGTATGCAAAAGTTATGCCCATTTTACAAATTTCCAGAGAGATTTTACAAATAAAGTCGAAATTTATATTTGTAAATTTTCTCAACAACTAGACCACATATCTCATGGCAAATTATATTGTTTTATTTTTTTTGACATTTTTATCTTTTTAAAAAAAACTGAAAAGGCGGTCCACAGGTGGGGTTTCTTGTAAGCCTCCCTTTCTCCAAGAATCTGTGTCGGAAACCCTGAGCTAGTTGGTTAAGCTAAACAACAACTTGGAGAGTTGGAAGATAAAAGCTTGTCTGAGTTAGTTCATGTTAAGGGATATCTTTTGTGCGTGTGTGTGTGTTGAAGAAAGATGATATCTCCATTGATTGGTCCTCGTGATCAGTTGTTGGATCTATTGCCTTGTCAAGACTTTGTCTTGAGTATGGGCTACCGTCAAGTCAAATCAGAACCAACGATTTTCGTAATGTTGTCTTACTCGTGGTTGATCCCTCGAGCATACACCATTACATCTTTTGGTCTGACCATTGCTATCACCGTGTTCACATGATGGTGGAAGTCCGGTAATATGGAAAATTCTGGTGAGTTGTTGTTGAGCCCATCAGCAGCATTTTTGTCTCCCCCATGATTCATGCTGAACATCAACCTAGTGCTGAAAACCTTGTAAGCAATGCCTTCGTGTTCCGTTCATGAAGCTCATGCTTGGATGAAAGAAGTGACTTTCTCCAAGTTCAAGTGCACTAGGTGTAAGTTGCCAAAATGAATTTGAGAAAGGTTTGTTTTGTTTCCCTTGGAATCATCCCAAATCGGTCATGCATATGTACGAAGTATCCCAAACCCTGTTTTTTGAATTTTTTGCCTCTAGATCTTGAAAGCCCCGTAACTTTTTGTGTGCTACGTTTTTGGGGATTTTGAAAATGTTTAACGGGGTTCCCCCAGTTAAATTTGGATGTAACTTTTCGAGTAGATGATTTTTCATATATAAAACTTTTTAATCCGAGTTCGTATGCAAAAGTTATGCCCATTTTACAAATTTCCAAAGAGATTTTACAAATAAAGTCGAAATTTATATTTGTAAATTTTCTCAACAACTAGACCACATATCTCATGGCAAATTATATTGTTTTATTTTTTTTTGACATTTTTATCTTTTTAAAAAAAACTGAAAAGGCGGTCCACAGGGGGGGTTTCTTGTAAGCCTCCCTTTCTCCAAGAATCTGTGTCGGAAACCCTGAGTTAGTTGGTTAAGCTAAACAACAACTTGGAGAGTTGGAAGATAAAAGCTTGTCTGAGTTAGTTCATGTTAAGGGATATCTTTTGTGCGTGTGTCTGTGTTGAAGAAAGATGATATCTCCATTGATTGGTCCTCGTGATCAGTTGTTGGATCTATTGCCTTGTCAAGACTTTGACTTGAGTATGGGCTACCGTCAAGTCAAATCAGAACCAACGATTTTCGTGATGTTGTCTTACTCGTGGTTGATCCCTCGAGCATACACCATTACATCTTTTGGTCTGACCATTGCTATCACCGTGTTCACATGATGGTGGAAGTCCGGTAATATGGAAAATTCTGATGAGTTGTTGTTGAGCCCATCAGCAGCATTTTTGTCTCCCCCATGATTCATGCTGAACATCAACCTAGTGCTGAAAACCTTGTAAGCAATGCCTTCGTGTTCCGTTCATGAAGCTTATGCTTGGATGAAAGAAGTGACTTTCTCCAAGTTCAAGTGCACTAGGTGTAAGTTGCCAAAATGAATTTGAGAAAGGTTTGTTTTGTTTCCCTTGGAATCATCCCAAATCGGTCATGCATATGTACGAAGTATCCCAAACCCTGTTTTTTGAATTTTTTGCCTCTAGATCTTGAAAGCCCCGTAACTTTTTGTGTGCTAGGTTTTTGGGGATTTTGAAAATGTTTAACGGGGTTCCCCCAGTTAAATTTGGATGTAACTTTTCGAGTAGATGATTTTTCATATATAAAACTTTTTAATCCGAGTTCGTATGCAAAAGTTATGCCCATTTTACAAATTTCCAGAGAGATTTTACAAATAAAGTCGAAATTTATATTTGTAAATTTTCTCAACAACTAGACCACATATCTCATGGCAAATTATATTGTTTTATTTTTTGACATTTTTATCTTTTTAAAAAAAACTGAAAAGGCGGTCCACAGGGGGGGGGGTTTGTTGTAAGCCTCCCTTTCTCCAAGAATCTGTGTCGGAAACCCTGAGCTAGTTGGTTAAGCTAAACAACAACTTGGAGAGTTGGAAGATAAAAGCTTGTCTGAGTTAGTTCATGTTAAGGGATATCTTTTGTGCGTGTGTGTGTGTTGAAGAAAGATGATATCTCCATTGATTGGTCCTCGTGATCAGTTGTTGGATCTATTGCCTTGTCAAGACTTTGACTTGAGTATGGGCTATCGTCAAGTCAAATCAGAACCAACGATTTTTGTAATGTTGTCTTACTCGTGGTTGATCCCTCGAGCATACACCATTACATCTTTTGGTCTGACCATTGCTATCACCGTGTTCACATGATGGTGGAAGTCCGGTAATATGGAAAATTCTGATGAGTTGTTGTTGAGCCCATCAGCAGCATTTTTGTCTCCCCCATGATTCATGCTGAACATCAACCTAGTGCTGAAAACCTTGTAAGCAATGCCTTCGTGTTCCGTTCATGAAGCTTATGCTTGGATGAAAGAAGTGACTTTCTCCAAGTTCAAGTGCACTAGGTGTAAGTTGCCAAAATGAATTTGAGAAAGATTTGTTTTGTTTCCCTTGGAATCATCCCAAATCGGTCATGCATATGTACGAAGTATCCCAAACCCTGTTTTTTGAATTTTTTGCCTCTAGATCTTGAAAGCCCCGTAACTTTTTGTGTGCTAGGTTTTTGGGGATTTTGAAAATGTTTAACGGGGTTCCCCCAGTTAAATTTGGATGTAACTTTTCGAGTAGATGATTTTTCATATATAAAACTTTTTAATCCGAGTTCGTATGCAAAAGTTATGCCCATTTTAAAAATTTCCAGAGAGATTTTACAAATAAAGTCAAAATTTATATTTGTAAATTTTCTCAACAACTAGACCACATATCTCATGGCAAATTATATTGTTTTATTTTTTTTGACATTTTTATCTTTTTAAAAAATTCTGAAAAGGCGGTCCACAGGGGTGGGGGGGGTTTCTTGTAAGCCTCCCTTTCTCCAAGAATCTGTGTCGGAAACCCTGAGCTAGTTGGTTAAGCTAAACAACAACTTGGAGAGTTGGAAGATAAAAGCTTGTCTGAGTTAGTTCATGTTAAGGGATATCTTTTGTGCGTGTGTGTGTGTTGAAGAAAGATGATATATGCATTGATTGGTCCTCGTGATCAGTTGTGGGATCTATTGCCTTGTCAAGACTTTGACTTGAGTATGGGCTATCGTCAAGTCAAATCAGAACCAACGAATTTCGTAATGTTGTCTTACTCGTGGTTGATCCCTCGAGCATACACCATTACATCTTTTGGTCTGACCATTGCTATCACCGTGCTCACATGATGGTGGAAGTCCGGTAATATGGAAAATTCTGATGAGTTGTTGTTGAGCCCATCAGCAGCATTTTTGTCTCCCCCATGATTCATGCTGAACATCAACCTAGTGCTGAAAACCTTGTAAGCAATGCCTTCGTGTTCCGTTCATGAAGCTTATGCTTGGATGAAAGAAGTGACTTTCTCCAAGTTCAAGTGCACTAGGTGTAAGTTGCCAAAATGAATTTGAGAAAGGTTTGTTTTGTTTCCCTTGGAATCATCCCAAATCGGTCATGCATATGTACGAAGTATCCCAAACCCTGTTTTTTGAATTTTTTGCCTCTAGATCTTGAAAGCCCCGTAACTTTTTGTGTGCTAGGTTTTTGGGGATTTTGAAAATGTTTAACGGGGTTCCCCCAGTTAAATTTGGATGTAACTTTTCGAGTAGATGATTTTTCATATATAAAACTTTTTAAT
>NW_025228507.1:15186-16750 GCF_018294505.1 Triticum aestivum | reverse complement strand
TCCTCGTGATCAGTTGTTGGATCTATTGCCTTGTCAAGACTTTGACTTGAGTATGGGCTATCGTCAAGTCAAATCAGAACCAACGATTTTCGTAATGTTGTCTTACTCGTGGTTGATCCCTCGAGCATACACCATTACATCTTTTGGTCTGACCATTGCTATCACCGTGTTCACATGATGGTGGAAGTCCGGTAATATGGAAAATTCTGATGAGTTGTTGTTGAGCCCATCAGCAGCATTTTTGTCTCCCCCATGATTCATGCTGAACATCAACCTAGTGTTGAAAACCTTGTAAGCAATGCCTTCGTGTTCCGTTCATGAAGCTTATGCTTGGATGAAAGAAGTGACTTTCTCCAAGTTCAAGTGCACTAGGTGTAAGTTGCCACAATGAATTTGAGAAAGGTTTGTTTTGTTTCCCTTGGAATCATCCCAAATCGGTCATGCATATGTACGAAGTATCCCAAACCCTGTTTTTTGAATTTTTTGCCTCTAGATCTTGAAAGCCCCGTAACTTTTTGTGTGCTAGGTTTTTGGGGATTTTGAAAATGTTTAACGGGGTTCCCCCAGTTAAATTTGGATGTAACTTTTCGAGTAGATGATTTTTCATATATAAAACTTTTTAATCCGAGTTCGTATGCAAAAGTTATGCCCATTTTACAAATTTCCAGAGAGATTTTACAAATAAAGTCAAAATTTATATTTGTAAATTTTCTCAACAACTAGACCACATATCTCATGGCAAATTATATTATTTTATTTTTTTGACATTTTTATCTTTTTAAAAAAAACTGAAAAGGCGGTCCACAGGGGTGGGGGGTTGGTTTCTTGTAAGCCTCCCTTTCTCCAAGAATCTGTGTCGGAAACCCTGAGCTAGTTGGTTAAGCTAAACAACAACTTTGAGAGTTGGAAGATAAAAGCTTGTCTGAGTTAGTTCATGTTAAGGGATATCTTTTGTGCGTGTGTGTGTGTGTTGAAGAAAGATGATATCTCCATTGATTGGTCCTCGTGATCAGTTGTTGGATCTATTGCCTTGTCAAGACTTTGACTTGAGTATGGGCTATCGTCAAGTCCAATCAGAACCAACGATTTTCGTAATGTTGTCTTACTCGTGGTTGATCCCTCGAGCATACACCATTACATATTTTGGTCTGACCATTGCTATCACCGTGTTCACATGATGGTGGAAGTCCGGTAATATGGAAAATTCTGATGAGTTGTTGTTGAGCCCATCAGCAGCATTTTTGTCTCCCCCATGATTCATGCTGAACATCAACCTAGTGTTGAAAACCTTGTAAGCAATGCCTTCGTGTTCCGTTCATGAAGCTTATGCTTGGATGAAAGAAGTGACTTTCTCCAAGTTCAAGTGCACTAGGTGTAAGTTGCCACAATGAATTTGAGAAAGGTTTGTTTTGTTTCCCTTGGAATCATCCCAAATCGGTCATGCATATGTACGAAGTATCCCAAACCCTTTTTTTTGAATTTTTTGCCTCTAGATCTTGAAAGCCCCGTAACTTTTTGTGTGCTAGGTTATTGGGGATTTTGAAAATGTTTAACGGGGTTCCCC
>NW_025228507.1:4127-15176 GCF_018294505.1 Triticum aestivum | reverse complement strand
CAACTAGACCACATATCTCATGGCAAATTATATTGTTTTATTTTTTTTGACATTTTTATCTTTTTAAAAAAAACTGAAAAGGCGGTCCACAGGGGTGGGGGGGGGGTTTCTTGTAAGCCTCCCTTTCTCCAAGAATCTGTGTCGGAAACCCTGAGCTAGTTGGTTAAGCTAAACAACAACTTGGAGAGTTGGAAGATAAAAGCTTGTCTGAGTTAGTTCATGTTAAGGGATATCTTTTGTGCGTGTGTGTGTGTGTTGAAGAAAGATGATATCTCCATTGATTGGTCCTCGTGATCAGTTGTTGGATCTATTGCCTTGTCAAGACTTTGACTTGAGTATGGGCTATCGTCAAGTCCAATCAGAACCAACGATTTTCGTAATGTTGTCTTACTCGTGGTTGATCCCTCGAGCATACACCATTACATCTTTTGGTCTGACCATTGCTATCACCGTGTTCACATGATGGTGGAAGTCCGGTAATATGGAAAATTCTGATGAGTTGTTGTTGAGCCCATCAGCAGCATTTTTGTCTCCCCCATGATTCATGCTGAACATCAACCTAGTGTTGAAAACCTTGTAAGCAATGCCTTCGTGTTCCGTTCATGAAGCTTATGCTTGGATGAAAGAAGTGACTTTCTCCAAGTTCAAGTGCACTAGGTGTAAGTTGCCACAATGAATTTGAGAAAGGTTTGTTTTGTTTCCCTTGGAATCATCCCAAATCGGTCATGCATATGTACGAAGTATCCCAAACCCTTTTTTTTGAATTTTTTGCCTCTAGATCTTGAAAGCCCCGTAACTTTTTGTGTGCTAGGTTTTTGGGGATTTTGAAAATGTTTAACGGGGTTCCCCCAGTTAAATTTGGATGTAACTTTTCGAGTAGATGATTTTTCATATATAAAACTTTTTAATCCGAGTTCGTATGCAAAAGTTATGCCCATTTTACAAATTTCCAGATAGATTTTACAAATAAAGTCGAAATTTATATTTGTAAATTTTCTCAACAACTAGACCACATATCTCATGGCAAATTATATTGTTTTATTTTTTTTGACATTTTTATCTTTTAAAAAAAAACTGAAAAGGCGGTCCACAGGGGGGGGGGTTTCTTGTAAGCCTCCCTTTCTCCAAGAATGTGTGTCGGAAACCCTGAGCTAGTTGGTTAAGCTAAACAACAACTTGGAGAGTTGGAAGATAAAAGCTTGTCTGAGTTAGTTCATGTTAAGGGATATCTTTTGTGCGTGTATGTGTGTGTTGAAGAAAGATGATATCTCCATTGATTGGTCCTCGTGATCAGTTGTTGGATCTATTGCCTTGTCAAGACTTTGACTTGAGTATGGGCTATCGTCAAGTCAAATTAGAACCAACGATTTTCGTAATGTTGTCTTACTCGTGGTTGATCCCTCGAGCATACACCATTACATCTTTTGGTCTGACCATTGCTATCACCGTGTTCACATGATGGTGGAAGTCCGGTAATATGGAAAATTCTGATGAGTTGTTGTTGAGCCCATCAGCAGCATTTTTGTCTCCCCCATGATTCATGCTGAACATCAACCTAGTGTTGAAAACCTTGTAAGCAATGCCTTCGTGTTCCGTTCATGAAGCTTATGCTTGGATGAAAGAAGTGACTTTCTCCAAGTTCAAGTGCACTAGGTGTAAGTTGCCACAATGAATTTGAGAAAGGTTTGTTTTGTTTCCCTTGGAATCATCTCAAATCGGTCATGCATATGTACGAAGTATCCCAAACCCTTTTTTTTGAATTTTTTGCCTCTAGATCTTGAAAGCCCCGTAACTTTTTGTGTGCTAGGTTTTTGGGGATTTTGAAAATGTTTAACGGGGTTCCCCCAATTAAATTTGGATGTAACTTTTCGAGTAGATGATTTTTCATATATAAAACTTTTTAATCCGAGTTCGTATGCAAAAGTTATGCCCATTTTACAAATTTCCAGAGAGATTTTACAAATAAAGTCGAAATTTATATTTGTAAATTTTCTCAACAACTAGACCACATATCTCATGGCAAATTATATTGTTTTATTTTTTTTGACATTTTTATCTTTTAAAAAAAACTGAAAAGGCGGTCCACAGGGGGGGGGGGTTTCTTGTAAGCCTCCCTTTCTCCAAGAATCTGTGTCAGAAACCCTGAGCTAGTTGGTTAAGCTAAACAACAACTTGGAGAGTTGGAAGATAAAAGCTTGTCTGAGTTAGTTCATGTTAAGGGATATCTTTTGTGCGTGTGTGTGTGTTGAAGAAAGATGATATCTCCATTGATTGGTCCTCGTGATCAGTTGTTGGATCTATTGCCTTGTCAAGACTTTGACTTGAGTATGGGCTATCGTCAAGTCAAATCAGAACCAACGATTTTCGTAATGTTGTCTTACTCGTGGTTGATCCCTCGAGCATACACCATTACATCTTTTGGTCTGACCATTGCTATCACCGTGTTCACATGATGGTGGAAGTCCGGTAATATGGAAAATTCTGATGAGTTGTTGTTGAGCCCATCAGCAGCATTTTTGTCTCCCCCATGATTCATGCTGAACATCAACCTAGTGTTGAAAACCTTGTAAGCAATGCCTTCGTGTTCCGTTCATGAAGCTTATGCTTGGATGAAAGAAGTGACTTTCTCCAAGTTCAAGTGCACTAGGTGTAAGTTGCCACAATGAATTTGAGAAAGGTTTGTTTTGTTTCCCTTGGAATCATCCCAAATCGGTCATGCATATGTACGAAGTATCCCAAACCCTTTTTTTTGAATTTTTTGCCTCTAGATCTTGAAAGCCCCGTAACTTTTTGTGTGCTAGGTTTTTGGGGATTTTGAAAATGTTTAACGGGGTTCCCCCCGTTAAATTTGGATGTAACTTTTCGAGTAGATGATTTTTCATATATAAAACTTTTTAATCCGAGTTCGTATGCAAAAGTTATGCCCATTTTACAAATTTCCAGAGAGATTTTACAAATAAAGTCGAAATTTATATTTGTAAATTTTCTCAACAACTAGACCACATATCTCATGGCAAATTATATTGTTTTATTTTTTTTGACATTTTTATCTTTTTAAAAAAAACTGAAAAGGCGGTCCACAGGGGGGGGGGTTTCTTGTAAGCCTCCCTTTCTCCAAGAATCTGTGTCGGAAACCCTGAGCTAGTTGGTTAAGCTAAACAACAACTTGGAGAGTTGGAAGATAAAAGCTTGTCTGAGTTAGTTCATGTTAAGGGATATCTTTTGTGCGTGTGTGTGTGTGTTGAAGAAAGATGATATCTCCATTGATTGTTCCTCGTGATCAGTTGTTGGATCTATTGCCTTGTCAAGACTTTGACTTGAGTATGGGCTATCGTCAAGTCAAATCAGAACCAACGATTTTCGTAATGTTGTCTTACTCGTGGTTGATCCCTCGAGCATACACCATTACATCTTTTGGTCTGACCATTGCTATCACCGTGTTCACATGATGGTGGAAGTCCGGTAATATGGAAAATTCTGATGAGTTGTTGTTGAGCCCATCAGCAGCATTTTTGTCTCCCCCATGATTCATGCTGAACATCAACCTAGTGTTGAAAACCTTGTAAGCAATGCCTTCGTGTTCCGTTCATGAAGCTTATGCTTGGATGAAAGAAGTGACTTTCTCCAAGTTCAAGTGCACTAGGTGTAAGTTGCCGCAATGAATTGGAGAAAGGTTTGTTTTGTTTCCCTTGGAATCATCCCAAATCGGTCATGCATATGTACGAAGTATCCCAAACCTTTTTTTTTGATTTTTTTGCCTCTAGATCTTGAAAGCCCCGTAACTTTTTTTGTGTTAGGTTTTTGGGGAGTTTGAAAATGTTTAACGGGGTTCCCCCAGTTCAATTTGGATGTAACTTTTCGAGTAGATGATTTTTCATATATAAAACTTTTTAATCCGAGTTCATATGCAAAAGTTATGCCCATTTTACAAATTTCCAGAGAGATTTTACAAATAAAGTCGAAATTTATATTTGTAAATTTTCTCAACAACTAGACCACATATCTCATGGAAAATTATATTCTTTTATTTTTTTTGACATTTTTATCTTTTAAAAAAAAACTGAAAAGGCGGTCCACAAGGGGGGGGGGTGTTTTCTTGTAAGCCTCCCTTTCTCCAAGAATCTGTGTCGGAAACCCTGAGCTAGTTGGTTAAGCTAAACAACAACTTGGAGAGTTGGAAGATAAAAGCTTGTCTGAGTTAGTTCATGTTAAGGGATATCTTTTGTGCGTGTGTGTGTGTTGAAGAAAGATGATATCTCCATTGATTGGTCCTCGTGATCAGTTGTTGGATCTATTGCCTTGTCAAGACTTTGACTTCAGTATGGGCTATCGTCAAGTCAAATTAGAACCAACGATTTTCGTAATGTTGTCTTACTTGTGGTTGATCCCTCGAGCATACACCATTACATCTTTTGGTCTGACCATTGCTATCACCGTGTTCACATGATGGTGGAAGTCCGGTAATATGGAAAATTCTGATGAGTTGTTGTTGAGCCCATCAGCAGCATTTTTGTCTCCCCCATGATTCATGCTGAACATCAACCTAGTGTTGAAAACCTTGTAAGCAATGCCTTCGTGTTCCGTTCATGAAGCTTATGCTTGGATGAAAGAAGTGACTTTCTCCATTTTCAAGTGCACTAGGTGTAAGTTGCCGCAATGAATTGGACAAAGGTTTGTTTTGTTTCCCTTGGAATCATCCCAAATCGGTCATGCATATGTACGAAGTATCCCAAACCTTTTTTTTTGATTTTTTTGCCTCTAGATCTTGAAAGCCCCGTAACTTTTTTTGTGTTAGGTTTTTGGGGAGTTTGAAAATGTTTAACGGGGTTCCCCCAGTTCAATTTGGATGTAACTTTTCGAGTAGATGATTTTTCATATATAAAACTTTTTAATCCGAGTTCATATGCAAAAGTTATGCCCATTTTACAAATTTCCAGAGAGATTTTACAAATAAAGTCGAAATTTATATTTGTAAATTTTCTCAACAACTAGACCACATATCTCATGGAAAATTATATTCTTTTATTTTTTTTTGACATTTTTATCTTTAAAAAAAAAACTGAAAAGGCGGTCCACAAGGGGGGGGGTGTTTTCTTGTAAGCCTCCCTTTCTCCAAGAATCTGTGTCGGAAACCCTGAGCTAGTTGGTTAAGCTAAACAACAACTTGGAGAGTTGGAAGATAAAAGCTTGTCTAAGTTAGTTCATGTTAAGGGATATCTTTTGTGCGTGTGTGTGTGTTGAAGAAAGATGATATCTCCATTGATTGGTCCTCGTGATCAGTTGTTGGATCTATTGCCTTGTCAAGACTTTGACTTGAGTATGGGCTATCGTCAAGTCAAATTAGAACCAACGATTTTCGTAATGTTGTCTTACTTGTGGTTGATCCCTCGAGCATACACCATTACATCTTTTGGTCTGACCATTGCTATCACCGTGTTCACATGATGGTGGAAGTCCGGTAATATGGAAAATTCTGATGAGTTGTTGTTGAGCCCATCAGCAGCATTTTTGTCTCCCCCATGATTCATGCTGAACATCAACCTAGTGTTGAAAACCTTGTAAGCAATGCCTTCGTGTTCCGTTCATGAAGCTTATGCTTGGATGAAAGAAGTGACTTTCTCCAAGTTCAAGTGCACTAGGTGTAAGTTGCCGCAATGAATTTGAGAAAGGTTTGTTTTGTTTCCCTTGGAATCATCGCAAATCGGTCATGCATATGTACGAAGTATCCCAAACCTTTTTTTTAATTTTTTGCCTCTAGATCTTGAAAGCCCCGTAACTTTTTTTGTGTTAGGTTTTTGGGGAGTTTGAAAATGTTTAACGGGGTTCCCCCAGTTAAATTTGGATGTAACTTTTCGAGTAGATGATTTTTCATATATAAAACTTTTTAATCCGAGTTCATATGCAAAAGTTATGCCCATTTTACAAATTTCCAGAGAGATTTTACAAATAAAGTCGAAATTTATATTTGTAAATTTTCTCAACAACTAGACCACATATCTCATGGCAAATTATATTCTTTTATTTTTTTTGACATTTTTATCTTTTTCAAAAAAAAACTGAAAAGGCGGTCCACAAGGGGGGGTGTTTTCTTGTAAGCCTCCCTTTCTCCAAGAATCTGTGTCGGAAAACCTGAGCTAGTTGGTTAAGCTAAACAACAACTTGGAGAGTTGGAAGATAAAAGCTTGTCTGAGTTAGTTCATGTTAAGGGATATCTTTTGTGCGTGTGTGTGTGTTGAAGAAAGATGATATCTCCATTGATTAGTCCTCGTGATTAGTTGTTGGATCTATTGCCTTGTCAAGTCTTTGACTTGAGTATGGGCTATCGTCAAGTCAAATCAGAACCAACGATTTTCGTAATGTTGTCTTACTTGTGGTTGATCCCTCGAGCATACACCATTACATCTTTTGGTTTGACCATTGCTATCACCGTGTTCACATGATGGTGGAAGTCCGGTAATATGGAAAATTCTGATGAGTTGTTGTTGAGCCCATCAGCAGCATTTTTGTCTCCCCCATGATTCATGCTGAACATCAACCTAGTGTTGAAAACCTTGTAAGCAATGCCTTCGTGTTCCGTTCATGAAGCTTATGCTTGGATGAAAGAAGTGACTTTCTCCAAGTTCAAGTGCACTAGGTGTAAGTTGCCGCAATGAATTTGAGAAAGGTTTGTTTTGTTTCCCTTGGAATCATCCCAAATCGGTCATGCATATGTACGAAGTATCCCAAACCTTTTTTTTTAATTTTTTGCCTCTAGATCTTGAAAGCCCCGTAACTTTTTTTGTGTTAGGTTTTTGGGGAGTTTGAAAATGTTTAACGGGGTTCCCCCAGTTAAATTTGGATGTAACTTTTTGAGTAGATGATTTTTCATATATAAAACTTTTTAATCCGAGTTCATATGCAAAAGTTATGCCCATTTTACAAATTTCCAGAGAGATTTTACAAATAAAGTCGAAATTTATATTTGTAAATTTTCTCAACAACTAGACCACATATATCATGGCAAATTATATTCTTTTATTTTTTTTGACATTTTTATCTTTTAAAAAAAACTGAAAAGGCGGTCCACAAGGGGGGGTGTTTTCTTGTAAGCCTCCCTTTCTCCAAGAATCTGTGTCGGAAACCCTGAGCTAGTTGGTTAAGCTAAACAACAAGTTGGAGAGTTGGAAGATAAAAGCTTGTCTGAGTTAGTTCATGTTAAGGGATATCTTTTGTGCGTGTGTGTGTGTTGAAGAAAGATGATATCTCCATTCATTGGTCCTCGTGATCAGTTGTTGGATCTATTGCCTTGTCAAGACTTTGACTTGAGTATGGGCTATCGTCAAGTCAAATCAGAACCAACGATTTTCGTAATGTTGTCTTACTTGTGGTTGATCCCTCGAGCATACACCATTACATCTTTTGGTCTGACCATTGCTATCACGGTGTTCACATGATGGTGGAAGTCCGGTAATATGGAAAATTCTGATGAGTTGTTGTTGAGCCCATCAGCAGCATTTTTGTCTCCCCCATGATTCATGCTGAACATCAACCTAGTGTTGAAAACCTTGTAAGCAATGCCTTCGTGTTCCGTTCATGAAGCTTATGCTTGGATGAAAGAAGTGACTTTCTCCAAGTTCAAGTGCACTAGGTGTAAGTTACCGCAATGAATTTGAGAAAGGTTTGTTTTGTTTCCCTTGGAATCATCCCAAATCGGTCATGCATATGTACGAAGTATCCCAAACCTTTTTTTTGAATTTTTTGCCTCTAGATCTTGAAAGCCCCGTCACTTTTTTTGTGTTAGGTTTTTGGGGAGTTTGAAAATGTTTAACGGGGTTCCCCCAGTTAAATTTGGATGTAACTTTTCGAGTAGATGATTTTTCATATATAAAACTTTTTAATCCGAGTTCATATGCAAAAGTTATGCCCATTTTACAAATTTCCAGAGAGATTTTACAAATAAAGTCGAAATTTATATTTGTAAATTTTCTCAACAACTAGACCACATATCTCATGGCAAATTATACTCTTTTATTTTTTTGACATTTTTATCTTTTTTAAAAAAAACTGAAAAGGCGGTCCACAAGGGGGGGTGTTTTCTTGTAAGCCTCCCTTTCTCCAAGAATCTGTGTCGGAAACCCTGAGCTAGTTGGTTAAGCTAAACAACAACTTGGAGAATTGGAAGATAAAAGCTTGTCTGAGTTAGTTCATGTTAAGGGATATCTTTTGTGCGTGTGTGTGTTGAAGAAAGATGATATCTCCATTGATTGGTCCTCGTGATCAGTTGTTGGATCTATTGCCTTGTCAAGACTTTGACTTGAGTATGGGCTATCGTCAAGTCAAATCAGAACCAACGATTTTCGTAATGTTGTCTTACTTGTGGTTGATCCCTCGAGCATACACCATTACATCTTTTGGTCTGACCATTGCTATCACCGTGTTCACATGATGGTGGAAGTCCGGTAATATGGAAAATTCTGATGAGTTGTTGTTGAGCCCATCAGCAGCATTTTTGTCTCCCCCATGATTCATGCTGAACATCAACCTAGTGTTGAAAACCTTGTAAGCAATGCCTTCGTGTTCCGTTCATGAAGCTTATGCTTGGATGAAAGAAGTGACTTTCTCCAAGTTCAAGTGCACTAGGTGTAAGTTGCCGCAATGAATTTGAGAAAGGTTTGTTTTGTTTCCCTTGGAATCATCCCAAATCGGTCATGCATATGTACGAAGTATCCCAAACCTTTTTTTTTAATTTTTTGCCTCTAGATCTTGAAAGCCCCGTAACTTTTTGTGTGTTAGGTTTTTGGGGAGTTTGAAAATGTTTAACGGGGTTCCCCCAGTTAAATTTGGATGTAACTTTTCGAGTAGATGATTTTTCATATATAAAACTTTTTAATCCGAGTTCATATGCAAAAGTTATGCCCATTTTACAAATTTCCAGAGAGATTTTACAAATAAAGTCGAAATTTATATTTGTAAATTTTCTCAACAACTAGACCACATATCTCATGGCAAATTATATTCTTTTATTTTTTTTGACATTTTTATCTTTTAAAAAAAAACTGAAAAGGCGGTCCACAAGGGGGGGGTGTTTTCTTGTAAGCCTCCCTTTCTCCAAGAATTTGTGTCGGAAACCCTGAGCTAGTTGGTTAAGCTAAACAACAACTTGGAGAGTTGGAAGATAAAAGCTTGTCTGAGTTAGTTCATGTTAAGGGATATCTTTTGTGCGTGTGTGTGTGTTGAAGAAAGATGATATCTCCATTGATTGGTCCTCGTGATCAGTTGTTGGATCTATTGCCTTGTCAAGACTTTGACTTGAGTATGGGCTATCGTCAAGTCAAATCAGAACCAACGATTTTCGTAATGTTGTCTTACTTGTGGTTGATCCCTCGAGCATACACCATTACATCTTTTGGTCTGACCATTGCTATCACCGTGTTTGATGGTGGAAGTCCGGTAATATGGAAAATTCTGATGAGTTGTTGTTGAGCCCATCAGCAGCATTTTTGTCTCCCCCATGATTCATGCTGAACATCAACCTAGTGTTGAAAACCTTGTAAGCAATGCCTTCGTGTTCCGTTCATGAAGCTTATGCTTGGATGAAAGAAGTGACTTTCTCCAAGTTCAAGTGCACTAGGTGTAAGTTGCCGCAATGAATTTGAGAAAGGTTTGTTTTGTTTCCCTTGGAATCATCCCAAATCGGTCATGCATATGTACGAAGTATCCCAAACCTTTTTTTTTTGAATTTTTTGCCTCTAGATCTTGAAAGCCCCGTAACTTTTTGTGTGTTAGGTTTTTGGGGAGTTTGAAAATGTTTAACAGGGTTCCCCCAGTTAAATTTGGATGTAACTTTTCGAGTAGATGATTTTTCATATATAAAACTTTTTAATCCGAGTTCATATGCAAAAGTTATGCCCATTTTACAAATTTCCAGAGAGATTTTACAAATAAAGTCGAAATTTATATTTGTAAATTTTCTCAACAACTAGACCACATATCTCATGGCAAATTATATTCTTTTATTTTTTTTGACATTTTTATCTTTTAAAAAAAAAACTGAAAAGGCGGTCCACAAGGGGGGGTGTTTTCTTGTAAGCCTCCCTTTCTCCAAGAATCTGTGTCGGAAACCCTGAGCTAGTTGGTTAAGCTAAACAACAACTTGGAGAGTTGGAAGATAAAAGCTTGTCTGAGTTAGTTCATGTTAAGGGATATCTTTTGTGCGTGTGTGTGTGTTGAAGAAAGATGATATCTCCATTGATTGGTCCTCGTGATCAGTTGTTGGATCTATTGCCTTGTCAAGACTTTGACTTGAGTATGGGCTATCGTCAAGTCAAATCAGAACAAACGATTTCCGTAATGTTGTCTTACTTGTGGTTGATCCCTCGAGCATACACCATTACATCTTTTGGTCTGACCATTGCTATCACCGTGTTCACATGATGGTGGAAGTCCGGTAATATGGAAAATTCTGATGAGTTGTTGTTGAGCCCATCAGCAGCATTTTTGTCTCCCCCATGATTCATGCTGAACATCAACCTAGTGTTGAAAACCTTGTAAGCAATGCCTTCGTGTTCCGTTCATGAAGCTTATGCTTGAATGAAAGAAGTGACTTTCTCCAAGTTCAAGTGCACTAGGTGTAAGTTGCCGCAATGAATTTGAGAAAGGTTTGTTTTGTTTCCCTTGGAATCATCCCAAATCGGTCATGCATATGTACGAAGTATCCCAAACCTTTTTTTTAATTTTTTGCCTCTAGATCTTGAAAGCCCCGTAACTTTTTTTGTGTTAGGTTTTTGGGGAGTTTGAAAATGTTTAACGGGGTTCCCCCAGTTAAATTTGGATGTAACTTTTCGAGTAGATGATTTTTCATATATAAAACTTTTTAATCCGAGTTCATATGCAAAAGTTATGCCCATTTTACAAATTTCCAGAGAGATTTTACAAATAAAGTCGAAATTTATATTTGTAAATTTTCTCAACAACTAGACCACATATCTCATGGCAAATTATATTCTTTTATTTTTTTTGACATTTTTATCTTTTTAAAAAAAAACTGAAAAGGCGGTCCACAAGGGGGGG
>NW_025228507.1:0-888 GCF_018294505.1 Triticum aestivum | reverse complement strand
GTTCATATGCAAAAGTTATGCCCATTTTACAAATTTCCAGAGAGATTTTACAAATAAAGTCGAAATTTATATTTGTAAATTTTCTCAACAACTAGACCACATATCTCATGGCAAATTATATTCTTTTATTTTTTTTGACATTTTTATCTTTTTAAAAAAAAACTGAAAAGGCGGTCCACAAGGGGGGGGGGGTGTTTTCTTGTAAGCCTCCCTTTCTCCAAGAATCTGTGTCGGAAACCCTGAGCTAGTTGGTTAAGCTAAACAACAACTTGGAGAGTTGGAAGATAAAAGCTTGTCTGAGTTAGTTCATGTTAAGGGATATCTTTTGTGCGTGTGTGTGTGTTGAAGAAAGATGATATCTCCATTGATTGGTCCTCGTGATCAGTTGTTGGATCTATTGCCTTGTCAAGACTTTGACTTGAGTATGGGCTATCGTCAAGTCAAATCAGAACCAACGATTTTCGTAATGTTGTCTTACTTGTGGTTGATCACTCGAGCATACACCATTACATCTTTTGGTCTGACCATTGCTATCACCGTGTTCACATGATGGTGGAAGTCCGGTAATATGGAAAATTCTGATGAGTTGTTGTTGAGCCCATCAGCAGCATTTTTGTCTCCCCCATGATTCATGCTGAACATCAACCTAGTGTTGAAAACCTTGTAAGCAATGCCTTCGTGTTCCGTTCATGAAGCTTATGCTTGGATGAAAGAAGTGACTTTCTCCAAGTTCAAGTGCACTAGGTGTAAGTTGCCGCAATGAATTTGAGAAAGGTTTGTTTTGTTTCCCTTGGAATCATCCCAAATCGGTCATGCATATGTACGAAGTATCCCAAACCTTTTTTTTTAATTTTTTGCCTCTAGATCTTGAAAGCCCCGTAACTTTTT
>NW_025228506.1:50838-51887 GCF_018294505.1 Triticum aestivum | reverse complement strand
GCACCCCGGGGTTCGTTAATCGCGGAAATCACTCTGGGACCCCAAAAAAGTGAGTAATAGTCCACAAAACGGGCCAGAATCAGCCAAAATTGCGACTGTTGATGACCGACATGTAAGCGCACCTTGGGGTTCATAAACTATGGAAATCGCTTTGGGATCCCTAAATGGTGAGTAATTGTCCACGAAACGGGTCAGAATTGGCCAAAGCTGTGAGTGTTGATGACGGGCACGTAAACGCACCCCAGGGATCGTCAATCATGGAAATCGCTCTGGAACCCCAAAACGGTGAGTAACAGTGCACAAAACATACCAGAATCGGCCAAAATTGTGAGTTTTGATGACCGACACGTAAACGCACCCTGGTGTTCGTCAATCGTGGAAATCACTTCGAGATCCCGAAACTGAGTAATAGTCCAAGAAACGAGCAAGAATCGGCCCAATCTGCGAGTCTTGACGACCAACACGTAAGCACATCTTGGGGTTCGACAACCATGGAAATTGCTTTGGGACTCCAAAACGGTGAGTAATAGTCCGTGAAAGAGCCCTGAATCGGCAAAACCTAGGGTTATTGATCAACGATACATAAACGCACCCCGGGGTTCGTCAATCATGGAAATCGCTCAGGGACCCAAAATCAGTGAGTAATAGTCCATGAAACGGGCCAAACTCGGCCGAAACTGCAAATGTTGATGACAGACACATAAACACACCGTTGTTCGTCGATCGTGGAAATCACTACGTGACCCCAAAACTGAGTAATAGTCCAAGAGACGGGCCAGAATCGGCCAAAACCGTGATTGTTGATGACCGACACGTAAGCGCGCCTTGTGCTTCGACAACCATGGAAATCGCTTTGGGACCCCAGAAAGGTGAGTAATAGTCCATGAAACGGGCCAGAATCGACAAAAACCACGAGTGTTGATGACCGACACGTAAACGCACCACGGGGTTTGTTAATCGTGGAAATCACTGCGGGACCCCAAAACAGTCAGTATTAGTCCACGAAACGGGCCAGAATTGGCCAAAACAATGAGTGTTGATGACCGACA
>NW_025228506.1:49911-50828 GCF_018294505.1 Triticum aestivum | reverse complement strand
CGAGTGTTGATGTGTGACACGTAAACGCACCCCGTGGTTTGTTAATCACGGAAATCACTCTGGGACCCCAAAAAAGTGAGTAATAGTCCACGAAACGGGCCAGAATCAGCCAAAATTGTGACTGTTGATGACCGACATGCAAGCGCACCTTGGGGTTCATAAACTATGGAAATCGCTTTGGGATCCCTAAACGGTGAGTAACAGTCCACGAAACGGGTCAGAATTGGCCAAAGCTGTGAGTGTTGATGACGGGCACATAAACGCACCCCTGGGATCGTCAATCTTGGAAATCGCTCTGGAACCCCAAAATGGTGTGTAACAGTGCACAAAACATACTAGAATCGGCCAAAATTGTGAGTTTTGATGACCGACACGTAAACGCACCCCGGTGTTCGTCAATTGTGGAAATCACTTCGGGATCCCAAAACTGAGTAATAGTCCAAGAAACGAGCAAGAATCGGCCCAATCTACGAGTCTTGACGACCAACACGTAAGCACATCTTGGGGTTCGACAACCATGGAAATCGCTTTGGGACTCCAAAATGGTGAGTAATAGTCCGTGAAAGAGCCCTGAATCGGTAAAACCTAGGGTTTTGATCAACTATACATAAACGCACCCCGGGGTTCGTCAATCATGGAAATCGCTCAGGGACCCGAAATCAATGAGTAATAGTCCATGAAACGGGCCAAACTCGGCCAAAACTGCAAATGTTGATGACAGACACATAAACACACCGTTGTTCGTCGATCGTGGAAATCACTACGTGACCCCAAAACTGAGTAATAGTCCAAGAGACGGGCCAAAATCGGCCAAAACTGCGATTGTTGATGACCGACACGTTTTGCGCCTTAGGGTTCGACAACTGTGGAAATCGCTTCGGGACCCCAAAAAGGTGAGTAATAGTCCATGAAACGGG
>NW_025228506.1:47413-49723 GCF_018294505.1 Triticum aestivum | reverse complement strand
GTAATAGTCCATGAAATAGGCGAGAATCGACAAAAACCACGAGTGTTGATGACCGACACGTAAACGCACCACGGGGTTTGTTAATCATGGAAATCACTGCGAGACCCCAAAACAGTCAGTATTAGTCCACGAAACGGGCCAGAATTGGCCAAAACAATGAGTGTTGATGACCGACAGGTAAGTGCACCTTAGGGTTCAACAACTGTGGAAATCGCCTCGTGACCGCAAAACGGTGAGTAATAGTCCATGAAACGAGCCAGAATCGTCAAAAACCACGAGTGTTGATGTCTGACACGTAAACGCACCCCGGGGTTCGTTAATCGCGGAAATCACTCTGGGACCCCAAAAAAGTGAGTAATAGTCTACAAAACGGGCCAGAATCAGCCAAAATTGCGACTGTTGATGACCGACATGTAAGCGCACCTTGGGGTTCATAAACTATGGAAATCGCTTTGGGATCCCTAAACGGTGAGTAATTGTCCACGAAACGGGTCAGAATTGGCCAAAGCTGTGAGTGTTGATGACGGGCACGTAAACGCACCCCAGGGATCGTCAATCATGGAAATCGCTCTGGAACCCCAAAACGGTGAGTAACAGTGCACAAAACATACCAGAATCGGCCAAAATTGTGAGTTTTGATGACCGACACGTAAACGCACCCCGGTGTTCGTCAATCGTGGAAATCACTTCGGGATCCCGAAACTGAGTAATAGTCCAAGAAACGAGCAAGAATCAGTCCAATCTGCGAGTCTTGACGACCAACACATAAGCACATCTTGGGGTTCGACAACCATGGAAATTGCTTTGGGACTCCAAAACGGTGAGTAATACTCCAAAACAATGAGTGTTGATGACCGACACGTAAACGCACCACGGGGTTTGTTAATCATGGAAATCACTGGGTGACCCCAAAACAGTCAGTATTAGTCCACGCAACGGGCCAAAATTGGCCAAAACAATGAGTGTTGATGACCGACACGTAAGTGCACCTTAGGGTTCAACAACTGTCAAAATCGCTTCGTGGCCGCAAAACGGTGAGTAATAGTCCATGAAACGGGCCAGACTCATCAAAAACCGCGAGTGTTGATGTGTGACACGTAAACGCACCCCGTGGTTTGTTAATCACGGAAATCACTCTGGGACCCCAAAAAAGTGAGTAATAGTCCACGAAACGGGCCAGAATCAGCCAAAATTGTGACTGTTGATGACCGACATGCAAGCGCACCTTGGGGTTCATAAACTATGGAAATCGCTTTGGGATCCCTAAACGGTGAGTAACAGTCCACGAAACGGGTCAGAATTGGCCAAAGCTGTGAGTGTTGATGACGGGCACATAAACGCACCCCTGGGATCGTCAATCTTGGAAATCGCTCTGGAACCCCAAAATGGTGTGTAACAGTGCACAAAACATACTAGAATCGGCCAAAATTGTGAGTTTTGATGACCGACACGTAAACGCACCCCGGTGTTCGTCAATTGTGGAAATCACTTCGGGATCCCAAAACTGAGTAATAGTCCAAGAAACGAGCAAGAATCGGCCCAATCTACGAGTCTTGACGACCAACACGTAAGCACATCTTGGGGTTCGACAACCATGGAAATCGCTTTGGGACTCCAAAATGGTGAGTAATAGTCCGTGAAAGAGCCCTGAATCGGTAAAACCTAGGGTTTTGATCAACTATACATAAACGCACCCTGGGGTTCGTCAATCATGGAAATCGCTCAGGGACCCGAAATCAATGAGTAATAGTCCATGAAACGGGCCAAACTCGGCCAAAACTGCAAATGTTGATGACAGACACGTAAACACACCGTTGTTCGTCGATCGTGGAAATCACTACGTGACCCCAAAACTGAGTAATAGTCCAAGAGACGGGCCAAAATCGGCCAAAACTGCGATTGTTGATGACCGACACGTTTTGCGCCTTAGGGTTCGACAACTGTGGAAATCGCTTCGGGACCCCAAAAAGGTGAGTAATAGTCCATGAAACGGGCCAGAATCGACAAAAACCACGAGTGTTGATGACCGACACGTAAACGCACCACGGGGTTTGTTAATCGTGGAAATCACTGCGGAACCCCAAAACAGTCAGTATTAGTCCACGAAACGGGCCTGAATTGGCCAAAGCAATGAGTGTTGACGACCGACAAATAAGTGCACCTTAGGGTTCAACAACTGTGGAAATCGCTTCGTGACCGCAAAACGGTGAGTAATAGTCCATGAAATAGGCGAGAATCGACAAAAACCACGAGTGTTGATGACCGACACGTAAACGCACCACGGGGTTTGTTAATCATGGAAATCACTGC
>NW_025228506.1:45762-46967 GCF_018294505.1 Triticum aestivum | reverse complement strand
GCACCCCGGGGTTCGTTAATCGCGGAAATCACTCTGGGACCCCAAAAAAGTGAGTAATAGTCCACAAAACGGGCCAGAATCAGCCAAAATTGCGACTGTTGATGACCGACATGTAAGCGCACCTTGGGGTTCATAAACTATGGAAATCGCTTTGGGATCCCTAAATGGTGAGTAATTGTCCACGAAACGGGTCAGAATTGGCCAAAGCTGTGAGTGTTGATGACGGGCACGTAAACGCACCCCAGGGATCGTCAATCATGGAAATCGCTCTGGAACCCCAAAACGGTGAGTAACAGTGCACAAAACATACCAGAATCGGCCAAAATTGTGAGTTTTGATGACCGACACGTAAACGCACCCTGGTGTTCGTCAATCGTGGAAATCACTTCGAGATCCCGAAACTGAGTAATAGTCCAAGAAACGAGCAAGAATCGGCCCAATCTGCGAGTCTTGACGACCAACACGTAAGCACATCTTGGGGTTCGACAACCATGGAAATTGCTTTGGGACTCCAAAACGGTGAGTAATAGTCCGTGAAAGAGCCCTGAATCGGTAAAACCTAGGGTTATTGCTCAACGATACATAAACGCACCCCGGGGTTCATCAATCATGGAAATCGCTCAGGGACCCGAAATCAGTGAGTAATAGTCCATGAAACGGGCCAAACTCGGCCGAAACTGCAAATGTTGATGACAGACACATAAACACACCGTTGTTCGTCGATCGTGGAAATCACTACGTGACCCCAAAACTGCGTAATAGTCCAAGAGACGGGCCAGAATCGGCCAAAACCGTGATTGTTGATGACCGACACGTAAGCGCGCCTTGTGCTTCGACAACCATGGAAATCGCTTTGGGACCCCAGAAAGGTGAGTAATAGTCCATGAAACGGGCCAGAATCGACAAAAACCACGAGTGTTGATGACCGACACGTAAACGCACCACGGGGTTTGTTAATCGTGGAAATCACTGCG
The DNA here is from genome assembly GCF_018294505.1 of Triticum aestivum. Classification (NCBI taxonomy): domain Eukaryota; kingdom Viridiplantae; phylum Streptophyta; class Magnoliopsida; order Poales; family Poaceae; genus Triticum; species Triticum aestivum. The sequence goes on along the minus strand of NW_025228506.1, from coordinate 45,993 downwards.
GGACCCCAAAACAATCAGTATTAGTCCACGAAACGGGCCTGAATTGGCCAAAACAATGAGTGTTGATGACCGACACGTAAGTGCACCTTAGGGTTCAACAACTGTGGAAATCGCTTCGTGACCGCAAAACGGTGAGTAATAGTCCATGAAATAGGCGAGAATCGACAAAAACCACGAGTGTTGATGACCGACACGTAAACGCACCACGGGGTTTGTTAATCATGGAAATCA
>NW_025228506.1:43653-44436 GCF_018294505.1 Triticum aestivum | reverse complement strand
ACAGTCAGTATTAGTCCACGAAACGGGCCAGAATTGGCCAAAACAATGAGTGTTGATGACCGACACGTAAGTGCACCTTAGGGTTCAACAACTGTGGGAATCGCTTCGTGACCGCAAAACAGTGAGTAATAGTCCATGAAACGGGCCAGAATCGTCAAAAACCACGAGTGTTGATGTGTGACACGTAAACGCACCCCGTGGTTTGTTAATCACGGAAATCACTCTGGGACCCCAAAAAAGTGAGTAATAGTCCACGAAACGGGCCAGAATCAGCCAAAATTGTGACTGTTGATGACCGACATGCAAGCGCACCTTGGGGTTCATAAACTATGGAAATCGCTTTGGGATCCCTAAACGGTGAGTAACAGTCCACGAAACGGGTCAGAATTGGCCAAAGCTGTGAGTGTTGATGACGGGCACATAAACGCACCCCTGGGATCGTCAATCTTGGAAATCGCTCTGGAACCCCAAAATGGTGTGTAACAGTGCACAAAACATACTAGAATCGGCCAAAATTGTGAGTTTTGATGACCGACACGTAAACGCACCCCGGTGTTCGTCAATTGTGGAAATCACTTCGGGATCCCAAAACTGAGTAATAGTCCAAGAAACGAGCAAGAATCGGCCCAATCTACGAGTCTTGACGACCAACACGTAAGCACATCTTGGGGTTCGACAACCATGGAAATCGCTTTGGGACTCCAAAATGGTGAGTAATAGTCCGTGAAAGAGCCCTGAATCGGTAAAACCTAGGGTTTTGATCAACTATACATAAACGCACCC
>NW_025228506.1:41129-42858 GCF_018294505.1 Triticum aestivum | reverse complement strand
TCAAAAACCACGAGTGTTGATGTCTGACACGTAAACGCACCCCGGGGTTCGTTAATCGCGGAAATCACTCTGGGACCCCAAAAAAGTGAGTAATAGTCTACAAAACGGGCCAGAATCAGCCAAAATTGCGACTGTTGATGACCGACATGTAAGCGCACCTTGGGGTTCATAAACTATGGAAATCGCTTTGGGATCCCTAAACGGTGAGTAATTGTCCACGAAACGGGTCAGAATTGGCCAAAGCTGTGAGTGTTGATGACGGGCACGTAAACGCACCCCAGGGATCGTCAATCATGGAAATCGCTCTGGAACCCCAAAACGGTGAGTAACAGTGCACAAAACATACCAGAATCGGCCAAAATTGTGAGTTTTGATGACCGACACGTAAACGCACCCCGGTGTTCGTCAATCGTGGAAATCACTTCGGGATCCCGAAACTGAGTAATAGTCCAAGAAACGAGCAAGAATCAGTCCAATCTGCGAGTCTTGACGACCAACACATAAGCACATCTTGGGGTTCGACAACCATGGAAATTGCTTTGGGACTCCAAAACGGTGAGTAATACTCCAAAACAATGAGTGTTGATGACCGACACGTAAACGCACCACGGGGTTTGTTAATCATGGAAATCACTGGGTGACCCCAAAACAGTCAGTATTAGTCCACGCAACGGGCCAAAATTGGCCAAAACAATGAGTGTTGATGACCGACACGTAAGTGCACCTTAGGGTTCAACAACTGTCAAAATCGCTTCGTGGCCGCAAAACGGTGAGTAATAGTCCATGAAACGGGCCAGACTCATCAAAAACCGCGAGTGTTGATGTGTGACACGTAAACGCACCCCGTGGTTTGTTAATCACGGAAATCACTCTGGGACCCCAAAAAAGTGAGTAATAGTCCACGAAACGGGCCAGAATCAGCCAAAATTGTGACTGTTGATGACCGACATGCAAGCGCACCTTGGGGTTCATAAACTATGGAAATCGCTTTGGGATCCCTAAACGGTGAGTAACAGTCCACGAAACGGGTCAGAATTGGCCAAAGCTGTGAGTGTTGATGACGGGCACATAAACGCACCCCTGGGATCGTCAATCTTGGAAATCGCTCTGGAACCCCAAAATGGTGTGTAACAGTGCACAAAACATACTAGAATCGGCCAAAATTGTGAGTTTTGATGACCGACACGTAAACGCACCCCGGTGTTCGTCAATTGTGGAAATCACTTCGGGATCCCAAAACTGAGTAATAGTCCAAGAAACGAGCAAGAATCGGCCCAATCTACGAGTCTTGACGACCAACACGTAAGCACATCTTGGGGTTCGACAACCATGGAAATCGCTTTGGGACTCCAAAATGGTGAGTAATAGTCCGTGAAAGAGCCCTGAATCGGTAAAACCTAGGGTTTTGATCAACTATACATAAACGCACCCTGGGGTTCGTCAATCATGGAAATCGCTCAGGGACCCGAAATCAATGAGTAATAGTCCATGAAACGGGCCAAACTCGGCCAAAACTGCAAATGTTGATGACAGACACGTAAACACACCGTTGTTCGTCGATCGTGGAAATCACTACGTGACCCCAAAACTGAGTAATAGTCCAAGAGACGGGCCAAAATCGGCCAAAACTGCGATTGTTGATGACCGACACGTTTTGCGCCTTAGGGTTCGACAACTGTGGAAATCGCTTCGGGACCCCAAAAAGGTGAGTAATAGTCCATGAAACGGG
>NW_025228506.1:37093-40560 GCF_018294505.1 Triticum aestivum | reverse complement strand
TCAAAAACCACGAGTGTTGATGTCTGACACGTAAACGCACCCCGGGGTTCGTTAATCGCGGAAATCACTCTGGGACCCCAAAAAAGTGAGTAATAGTCTACAAAACGGGCCAGAATCAGCCAAAATTGCGACTGTTGATGACCGACATGTAAGCGCACCTTGGGGTTCATAAACTATGGAAATCGCTTTGGGATCCCTAAACGGTGAGTAATTGTCCACGAAACGGGTCAGAATTGGCCAAAGCTGTGAGTGTTGATGACGGGCACGTAAACGCACCCCAGGGATCGTCAATCATGGAAATCGCTCTGGAACCCCAAAACGGTGAGTAACAGTGCACAAAACATACCAGAATCGGCCAAAATTGTGAGTTTTGATGACCGACACGTAAACGCACCCCGGTGTTCGTCAATCGTGGAAATCACTTCGGGATCCCGAAACTGAGTAATAGTCCAAGAAACGAGCAAGAATCAGTCCAATCTGCGAGTCTTGACGACCAACACATAAGCACATCTTGGGGTTCGACAACCATGGAAATTGCTTTGGGACTCCAAAACGGTGAGTAATACTCCAAAACAATGAGTGTTGATGACCGACACGTAAACGCACCACGGGGTTTGTTAATCATGGAAATCACTGGGGGACCCCAAAACAGTCAGTATTAGTCCATGCAACGGGCCAAAATTGGCCAAAACAATGAGTGTTGATGACCGACACGTAAGTGCACCTTAGGGTTCAACAACTGTCAAAATCGCTTCGTGGCCGCAAAACGGTGAGTAATAGTCCATGAAACGGGCCAGACTCATCAAAAACCGCGAGTGTTGATGTGTGACACGTAAACGCACCCCGGGGTTCGTTAATCACGGAAATCACTCTGGGACCTCAAAAAAGTGAGTAATAGTCCACAAAATGGGCCAGAATCAGCCAAAATTGTGACTGTTGATGACCGACATGCAAGCGCAACTTGGGGTTCATAAACTATGGAAATCGTTTTGGGATCCCTAAACGGTGAGTAATAGTCCACGAAATGGGTCAGAATTGGCCAAAGCTGTGAGTGTTGATGACGGGCACATAAACGCACCCCAGGGATCGTCAATCATGGAAATCGCTCTGGAACCCCAAAATGGTGAGTAACAGTGCACAAAACATACCGGAATCGGCCAAAATTGTGAGTTTTGATGACCGACACGTAAACGCACCCCGGTGTTCGTCAATTGTGGAAATCACTTCGGGATCCCAAAACTGAGTAATAGTCCAAGAAACGAGCAAGAATCGGCCCAATCTGCGAGTCTTGACGACCAACACGTAAGCACATCTTGGAGTTCGACAACCATGGAAATCGCTTTGGGACTCCAAAATGGTGAGTAATAGTCCGTGAAAGAGCCCTGAATCGGTAAAACCTAGGGTTATTGATCAACGATACATAAACGCACCCCGGGGTTCGTCAATCATGGAAATCGCTCAGGGACCCAAAATCAGTGAGTAATAGTCCATGAAACGGGCCAAACTCGGCCAAAACTGCAAATGTTGATGACAGACACATAAACACACCCCAGGGATTTCATGGACTATTACTTTGGGCTTGTTGATGAAATGGGCCAAACTCGGCCAAAACTGCAAATGTTGATGACAGACACATAAACACACCGTTGTTTGTCGATCGTGGAAATCACTACGTGACCCCAAAACTGAGTAATAGTCCAAGAGACGGGCCAGAATCGGCCAGAATTGCGATTGTTGATGACCGACACGTAAGTGCGCCTAAGGGTTCGACAACTGTGGAAATCGCTTCGGGACCCCAAAAAGGTGAGTAATAGTCCATGAAACGGGCCAGAATCGACAAAAACCACGAGTGTTGATGACCAACACGTACACGCACCACGGGGTTTGTTAATCGTGGAAATCACTGCGGAACCCCAAAACAGTCAGTATTAGTCCACGAAACGGGCCTGAATTGGCCAAAGCAATGAGTGTTGATGACCGACACGTAAGTGCGCCTTAGGGTTCGACAACTGTGGAAATCGCTTCGGGACCCCAAAAGGGTGAGTAATAGTCCATGAAACGGGCCAGAATCGACAAAAACCACGAGTGTTGATGACCGACACGTAAACGCACCACGGGGTTTGTTAATCATGGAAATCACTGTGGGGCCCCAAAATAGTCAGTATTAATCCATGAAACGGGCCAGAATTGGCCAAAACAATGAGTGTTGATGACCGACACGTAAGTGCACTTTGGGTTCAACAACTGTGGAAATCGCTTCGTGGCCGCAAAACGGTGAGTAATAGTCCATGAAACGGGCCAGAATCGTCAAAAACCGCGAGTGTTGATGTCTGACATGTAAACGCACCTTGGGGTTCATAAACTATGGAAATCGCTTTGGGATCCCTAAACGGTGAGTAATAGTCCACGAAACGGGTCAGAATTGGCCAAAGCTGTGAGTGTTGATGACGGGCACGTAAACGCACCCCAGGGATCGTCAATCATTGAAATCACTCTGGAACCCCGAAATGGTGTGTAACAGTGCACAAAACATACCAGAATCGGCCAAAATTGTGAGTTTTGGTAACCGACACGTAAATGCACCCCGGTGTTCGTCAATCGTGGAAATCCCTTCGGGATCCCAAACTGAGTAATAGTCCAAGAAACGAGCAAGAATCGGCCCAATCTGCGAGTCTTGACGACCAACACGTAAGCACATCTTGGGGTTCGACAACCATGGAAATCGCTTTGGGACTCCAAAATGGTGAGTAATAGTCCGTGAAAGAGCCCTGAATCGGTAAAACCTAGGGTTATTGATCAACGATACACAAATGCACCCCGGGGTTCGTTAATCATGGAAATCGCTCAGGGACCCGAAATCAGTGAGTAATAGTCCATGAAACGGGCCAAACTCGGCCAAAACTGCAAATGTTGATGACAGACACATAAACACACCGTTGTTCGTCGATCGTGGAAATCGCTACGTGACCCCAAAACTGAGTAATAGTCCAAGAGACGGGCCAGAATCGGCCAAAACCGCGATTGTTGATGACCGACATGTAAGCGTGCCTTGGGGTTCGACAACCATGGAAATCACTTTGGGACCCCAAAAAGGTGAGTAATAGTCCATGAAACGGGCCAGAATTGACAAAAACCACGAGTGTTGATGACCGACATGTAAACGCACCACGGGATTTGTTAATCATGGAAATCACTACGGGACCCCAAAACAGTCAGTATTAGTCCATGAAACGGGCCAGAATTGGCCAAAACAATGAGTGTTGATGACCGACACATAAGTGCACCTTAGGGTTCAACAACTGTGGAAATCGCTTCGTGACCGCAAAACGGTTAGTGATAGTCCATGAAATAGGCGAGAATCGACAAAAACCACGAGTGTTGATGACCGACACGTAAACGCACCACGGGGTTTGTTAATCGAGGAAATCACTGCGGAACCCCAAAACAGCCGTATTAGTCCACGAAAC
>NW_025228506.1:33126-36669 GCF_018294505.1 Triticum aestivum | reverse complement strand
ACGGGGTTTGTTAATCATGGAAATCACTGCGGGACCCCAAAACAGACAGTATTAGTCCACGCAACGGGCCAGAATTGGCCAAAACAATGAGCGTTGATGACCGACACATAAGTGCACCTTAGGGTTCAACAACTGTCGAAATCGCTTCGTGGCCGCAAAACGGTGAGTAATAGTCCATGAAACGGGCCAGAATCGTCAAAAACCGCGAGTGTTGATGTGTGACACGTAAACGCACCCCGGGGTTCGTTAATCACGGAAATCACTCTGGGACCACAAAAAAGTGAGTAATAGTCCACAAAACGGGCCAGAATCAGCCAAAATTGTGACTGTTGATGACCGACATGCAAGCGCACCTTGGGGTTCATAAACTATGGAAATCGCTTTGGGATCCCTAAACGGTGAGTAATAGTCCACGAAACGGGTCAGAATTGGCCAAAGTTGTGAGTGTTGATGACGGGCACATAAACGCACCCTAGGGATCGTCAATCTTGAAATCGCTCTGGAACCCTAAAATGGTGAGTAACAGTGCACAAAACATACCGGAATCGGCCAAAATTGTGAGTTTTGATGACTGACACGTAAACGCACCCCGGTGTTCGTCAATTGTGGAAATCACTTCAGGATCCCAAAACTGAGTAATAGTCCAAGAAACGAGCAAGAATCGGCCCAATCTGCGAGTCTTGATGACCACCACGTAAGCACATCTTGGGGTTCGACAACCATGGAAATCGCTTTGGGACTCCAAAATGGTGAGTAATAGTCCGTGAAAGAGCCCTGAATCGGTAAAACCTAGGGTTATTGATCAACGATACATAAACGCACCCCGGGGTTCGTCAATCATGGAAATCGCTCAGGGACCCGAATTCAGTGAGTAATAGTCCATGAAACGGGCCAAACTCGGCCAAAACTGCAAATGTTGATGACAGACACATAAACACACCCCAGGGATTTCATGGACTATTACTTTGGGCTTGTTGATGAAACGGGCCAAACTCGGCCAAAACTGCAAATGTTGATGACAGACACATAAACACACCGTTGTTCGTCGATCGTGGAAATCACTACGTGACCCCAAAACTGAGTAATAGTCCAAGAGACGGGCCAGAATTGGCCAAAACAATGAGTGTTGATGTCTGACACGTAAACGCACCCCGGGGTTCATTAATCGCGGAAATCACTCTCGGACCCCAAAAAAGTGAGTAATAGTCCACAAAACGGGCCAGAATCAGCCAAAATTGTGATTGTTGATGACCGACATCTAAGCGCACCTTGGCGTTCATAAACTATGGAAATCGCTTTGGGTTCCCTAAACGGTGAGTAATAGTCCATGAAACGGGTCAGAATTGGCCAAAGCTGTGAGTGTTGATGACAGGCACGTAAACGCACCCCAGGGATCGTCAGTCATCGAAATCGCTCTGGATCCCCGAAATGGTGTGTAACAGTGCACAAAACATACCAGAATCGGCCAAAATTGTGAGTTTTGATAACCGACACGTAAACGCACCCGGTGTTCGTCAATCGTGGAAATCACTTCGGGATCCCAAAACTGAGTAATAGTCCAAGAAACGAGCAAGAATCGGCCCAATCTGCGAGTCTTGACCACCAACACGTAAGCACATCTTGGGGTTCGACAACCATGGAAATCGCTTTGGGACTCCAAAATGGTGAGTAATAGTCCGTGAAAGAGCCCTGAATCGGTAAAACCTAGGGTTATTGATCAACGATACATAAACGCACCCCAAGGTTCGTCAATCATGGAAATCGCTCAGGGACCCGAAATCAGTGAGTAATAGTCCATGAAACGGGCCAAACTCGGCCAAAACTGCAAATGTTGATGACAGACACATAAGCACACCGTTGTTTGTCGATCGTGGAAATCGCTACATGACCCCAAAACTGAGTAATAGTCCAAGAGACGGGCCAGGATCGGCCAAAACCGCGATTGTTGATGACCGACATGTAAGCGCGCCTTGGGGTTCGACAACCATGGAAATCGCTTTGGGACCCCAAAAAGGTGAGTAATAGTCCATGAAACAGGCCAGAATTGGCCAAAACAATGAGTGTTGATGACCGACACGTAAGTGCACCTTAGGGTTCAACCACTGTGGAAATCGCTTCGTGACCGCAAAACGGTGAGTAATAGTCCATGAAATGGGCCAGAATCGTCAAAAACCGCGAGTGTTGATGTCTGACACGTAAACGCACCCCGGGGTTCGTTAATCGCGGAAATCACTCTCGGACCCCAAAAAAGTGAGTAATAGTCCGCAAAACGGGCCAGAATCAACCAAAATTGTGATTGTTGATGACCGACATGTAAGCGCACCTTGGGGTTCATAAACTATGGAAATCTCTTTGGGCTCCCTAAACGATGAGTAATAGTCCACGAAACGCGTCAGAATTGGCCAAAGAAGTGAGTGTTGATGACGGGCACTTAAACGCACCCCAGGGATTGTCAATCATGGAAATCGCTCTGGAACCCCAAAACGGTGAGTAACAGTGCACAAAACATACCAGAATCGGCCAAAATTGTGAGTTTTGATGACCGACACGTAAACGCACCCCGGTGTTCGTCAATCGTGGAAATCACTTTGGGATCCCAAAACTGAGTAATAGTCCAAGAAACGAGCAAGAATCGGCCCAATCTGCGAGTCTTGACGACCAACACGTAAGCACATCTTGGGGTTCGACAACCATGGAAATCGCTTTGGGACTCCAAAATGGTGAGTAATAGTCCGTGAAAGAGCCCTGAATCGGTGAAACCTAGGGTTATTGATCAACGATACATAAACGCACCCCGGGGTTCGTCAATCATGGAAATCGCTCAGGGACCCGAAATCAGTGAGTAATAGTCCATGAAATAGGCCAAACTCGGCCAAAACTGCAAATGTTGATGACACACACATAAACACACCATTGTTCGCCGATCGTGGAAATCACTACGTGACCCCAAAACTGAGTAATAGTCCAAGAAACAGGCCAGAATCGGCCAAAACTGCGATTGTTGATGACCGACACGTAAGTGCGCCTTAGGGTTCGACAAGTGTGGAAATCGCTTCGGGACCCCAAAAAGGTGAGTAATAGTCCATGAAACGGGCCAGAATCGACAAAAACCACGAGTGTTTATGACCGACACGTAAACGCACCACGGGGTTTGTTAAATTGTGGAAATCACTGCGGGACCCCAAAATAGTCAGTATTAGTCCATGAAACGGGCCAAAATTGGCCAAAACAATGAGTGTTGATGACCGACACGTAAGTGCACCTAGGTTCAACAACTGTGGAAATCGCTTCGTGACCGCAAAACGGTAAGTAATAATACATGAAACGGGCCAGAATCGTCAAAAACCGCGAGTGTTGATGTCTGACACGTAAACGCACCCCGGGGTTCGTTAATCGCGGAAATCACTCTCGGACCCCAAAAAAGTGAGTAATAGTCCACAAAATGGGCCAGAATCAGCCAAAATTGTGACTGTTGATGACCGACATGTAAGCGCACCTTGGGGTTCATAAACTATGGAAATCGCATTGGGATCCCTAAACGGT
>NW_025228506.1:30254-32815 GCF_018294505.1 Triticum aestivum | reverse complement strand
CGTCAATCATGGAAATTGCTCTGGAACCCCAAAACGGTGAGTAACAGTGCTCAAAACATACCAGAATCGGCCAAAATTGTGTGTTTTGATGACCGACACATAAACGCACCCCGGTGTTCGTCAATCGTGGAAATCACTTTGGGATCCCAAAACTAAGTAATAGTCCAAGAAACGAGCAAGAATCAGCCCAATCTGCGAGTCTTGACGACCAAAACGTAAGCACATCTTGGGGTTCGACAACAATGGAAATCGCTTTGGGACTCCAAAATGGTGAGTAATAGTCCGTGAAAGAGCCCTGAATCGGTAAAACCTAGGGTTATTGATCAACGATACATAAACGCACCCCGGGGTTCGTCAATCATGGAAATCGCTCAGGGACCCGAAATCAGTGAGTAATAGTCCATGAAACGGGCCAAACTCGGCCAAAACTGCAAATGTTGATGACAGACACATAAACACACCGTTGTTCGTAGATCGTGGAAATCGCTACGTGACCCCAAAACTGAGTAATAGTCCAAGAGACGGGCCAGAATCGGCCAAAACCGCAATTGTTGATGACCGACATGTAAGTGCGCCTTAGTGTTCGACAACCATGGAAATCGCTTTGGGACCCCAAAACGGTGAGTAATAGTCCATGAAACAGGCCAAAATTGACAAAAACCACGAGTGTTGATGACCGACACGTAAACGCACCACGGGATTTGTTAATCATGGAAATCACTACGGGACCCCAAAACAGTCAGTATTAGTCCATGAAACGGGCCAGAATTGGCCAAAACAATGAGTGTTGATGACCGACACGTAAGTGCACCTTAGGGTTCAACAACTGTGGAAATCACTTCGTGACCGCAAAACGGTGAGTAATAGTCCATGAAACGGGCCAGAATCGTCAAAAACCGCGAGTGTTGATGTCCGACACGTAAACGCATCCCGGGGTTCGTTAATCGCGGAAATCACTCTCGGACCCCAAAAAAGTGAGTAATAGTCCGCAAAACAGGCCAGAATCAACCAAAATTGTGATTGTTGATGACCGACATGTAAGCGCACCTTGGAGTTCATAAACTATGGAAATCTCTTTGGGCTCCCTAAACGATGAGTAATAGTCCACGAAACGCGTCAGAATTGGCCAAAGAAGTGAGTGTTGATGACGGGCACTTAAACGCACCCCAGGGATCGTCAATCATGGAAATCGCTCTGCAACCCCAAAACGGTGTGTAACAGTGCACAAAACATACCAGAATCAGCCAAAATTGTGAGTTTTGATGACCGACACGTAAACGCACCCCGGTGTTCGTCAATCGTGGAAATCACTTTGGGATCCCAAAACTGAGTAATAGTCCAAGAAACGAGCAAGAATCGGCCCAATCTGCGAGTCTTGACGACCAACACGTAAGCACATCTTGGGGTTCGACAACCATGGAAATCGCTTTGGGACTCCAAAATGGTGAGTAATAGTCCGTGAAAGAGCCCTGAATCGGTGAAACCTAGGGTTATTGATCAACGATACATAAACGCACCCCGGGGTTCGTCAATCATGGAAATCGCTCAGGGACCCGAAATCAGTGAGTAATAGTCCATGAAACAGGCCAAACTCGGCCAAAACTGCAAATGTTGATGACACACACATAAACACACCATTGTTCGCCGATCGTGGAAATCACTACGTGACCCCAAAACTGAGTAATAGTCCAAGAAACAGGCCAGAATCGGCCAAAACTGCGATTGTTGATGACCGACACGTAAGTGCGCCTTAGGGTTCGACAAGTGTGGAAATCGCTTCGGGACCCCAAAAAGGTGAGTAATAGTCCATGAAACGGGCCAGAATCGACAAAAACCACGAGTGTTTATGACCGACACGTAAACGCACCACGGGGTTTGTTAAATTGTGGAAATCACTGCGGGACCCCAAAATAGTCAGTATTAGTCCATGAAACGGGCCAAAATTGGCCAAAAAAATGAGTGTTGATGACCGACACGTAAGTGCACCTTAGGGTTCAACAACTGTGGAAATCGCTTCGTGACTGCAAAACGGTGAGTAATAGTACATGAAACGGGCCAGAATCGTCAAAAACCGCGATTGTTGATGTCTGACACGTAAACGCACCCCGGGGTTCGTTAATCGCGGAAATCACTCTCGGACCCCAAAAAAGTGAGTAATAGTCCACAAAATGGGCCAGAATCAGCCAAAATTGTGACTGTTGATGACCGACATGTAAGCGCACCTTGGGGTTCATAAACTATGGAAATCGCATTGGGATCCCTAAACGGTGAGTAATAGTCCACGAAACGGGTCAGAATTGGCCAAAGGTGTGAGTGTTGATGACGGGCACGTAAACGCACCCCAGGGATCGTCAATCATGGAAATTGCTCTGGAACCCCAAAACGGTGAGTAACAGTGCTCAAAACATACCAGAATCGGCCAAAATTGTGTGTTTTGATGACCGACACATAAACGCACCCCGGTGTTCGTCAATCGTGGAAATCACTTTGGGATCCCAAAACTAAGTAATAGTCCAAGAAACGAGCAAGAATCAGCCCAATCTGCGAGTCTTGACGACCAA
>NW_025228506.1:29859-30244 GCF_018294505.1 Triticum aestivum | reverse complement strand
TGTGGAAATCACTGCGGGACCCCAAAATAGTCAGTATTAGTCCATGAAACGGGCCAAAATTGGCCAAAAAAATGAGTGTTGATGACCGACACGTAAGTGCACCTTAGGGTTCAACAACTGTGGAAATCGCTTCGTGACTGCAAAACGGTGAGTAATAGTACATGAAACGGGCCAGAATCGTCAAAAACCGCGATTGTTGATGTCTGACACGTAAACGCACCCCGGGGTTCGTTAATCGCGGAAATCACTCTCGGACCCCAAAAAAGTGAGTAATAGTCCACAAAATGGGCCAGAATCAGCCAAAATTGTGACTGTTGATGACCGACATGTAAGCGCACCTTGGGGTTCATAAACTATGGAAATCGCATTGGGATCCCTAAACGGT
>NW_025228506.1:28782-29849 GCF_018294505.1 Triticum aestivum | reverse complement strand
CGTCAATCATGGAAATTGCTCTGGAACCCCAAAACGGTGAGTAACAGTGCTCAAAACATACCAGAATCGGCCAAAATTGTGTGTTTTGATGACCGACACATAAACGCACCCCGGTGTTCGTCAATCGTGGAAATCACTTTGGGATCCCAAAACTAAGTAATAGTCCAAGAAACGAGCAAGAATCAGCCCAATCTGCGAGTCTTGACGACCAACACGTAAGCACATCTTGGGGTTCGACAACCATGGAAATCGCTTTGGGACTCCAAAATGGTGAGTAATAGTCTGTGAAAGAGCCCTGAATCAGTAAAACCTAGGGTTATTGATCAACGATACATAAACGCACCCCGGGGGTCGTCAATCATGGAAATCGCTCAGGGACCCGAAATCAGTGAGTAATAGTCCATGAAACGGGCCAAACTCGGCCAAAACTGCAAATGTTGATGACAGACACATAAACACACCGTTGTTCGTAGATCGTGGAAATCGCTACGTGACCCCAAAACTGAGTAATAGTCCAAGAGACGGGCCAGAATCGGCCAAAACCGCAATTGTTGATGACCGACATGTAAGTGCGCCTTGGTGTTCGACAACCATGGAAATCGCTTTGGGACCCCAAAACGGTGAGTAATAGTCCATGAAACAGGCCAAAATTGACAAAAACCACGAGTGTTGATGACCGACACGTAAACGCACCACGGGATTTGTTAATCATGGAAATCACTACGGGACCCCAAAACAGTCAGTATTAGTCCATGAAACGGGCCAGAATTGGCCAAAACAATGAGTGTTGATGACCGACACGTAAGTGCACCTTAGGGTTCAACAACTGTGGAAATCGCTTTGACCGCAAAACGGTGAGTAATAGTCCATGAAACGGGCCAGAATCAGCCAAAATTGTGATTGTTGATGACCGACATGTAAGCGCACCTTGGGGTTCATAAACTATGGAAATCGCTTTGGGATCCCTAAACGGTGAGTAATAGTCCACAAAACGGGTCAGAATTGGCCAAAGATGTGAGTGTTGATGACGGGCACTTAAACGCACCCCAGGGATCGTCAATCATGGA
>NW_025228506.1:28040-28772 GCF_018294505.1 Triticum aestivum | reverse complement strand
GTTGTTCGTCGATCGTGGAAATCGCTACGTGACCCCAAAACTGAGTAATAGTCCAAGAGACGGGCCAGAATCGGCCAAAACCGCGATTGTTGATGACCGACACGTAAGCGCGCCTTGGGGTTCGACAACCATGGAAATCGCTTTGGGACCCCAAAAAGGTGAGTAATAGTCCATGAAACGGGCCAGAATTGACAATAACCACGAGTGTTGATGACCGACACGTAAACGCACCATGGGGTTTGTTAATCGTGGAAATCACTACGGGACCCCAAAACAGTCAGTATTAGTCCATGAAACGGGCCAGAATTGGCCAAAACAATGAGTGTTGATGACCGACACGTAAGTGCACCTTAGGGTTCAACAACTGTGGAAATCGCTTTGACCGCAAAACGGTGAGTAATAGTCCATGAAACGGGCCAGAATCGTCAAAAACCGCGAGTGTTGATGTGTGACACGTAAACGCACCCCGGCGTTCGTTAATCGCGGAAATCACTCTCGGACCCCAAAAAAGTGAGTAATAGTCCACAAAACGGGCCAGAATCAGCCAAAATTGTGATTGTTGATGACCGACATGTAAGCGCACCTTGGGGTTCATAAACTATGGAAATCGCTTTGGGCTCCCTAAACGGTGAGTAATAGTCCACGAAACGCGTCAGAATTGGCCAAAGCTGTGAGTGTTTATGACGGGCACTTAAACGCACCCCAGGGATCGTCAATCATGGAAATCGCTCT
>NW_025228506.1:22528-28030 GCF_018294505.1 Triticum aestivum | reverse complement strand
GGCCAGAATCAGCCAAAATTGTGATTGTTGATGACCGACATGTAAGCGCACCTTGGGGTTCATAAACTATGGAAATCGCTTTGGGATCCCTAAACGGTGAGTAATAGTCCACAAAACGGGTCAGAATTGGCCAAAGATGTGAGTGTTGATGACGGGCACTTAAACGCACCCCAGGGATCGTCAATCATGGAAATCGCTCTGGAACCCCAAAACGGTGTGTAACAGTGCACAAAACATACCAGAATCGGCCAAAATTGTGAGTTTTGATAACCGACACGTAAACGCACCCCGGTGTTCGTCAATCGTGGAAATCACTTCGGGATCCCAAAACTGAGTAATAGTCCAAGAAACGAGCAAGAATCGGCCCAATCTGCGAGTCTTGACGACCAACACGTAAGCACATCTTGGGGTTCGACAACCATGGAAATCGCTTTGGGACTCCAAAATGGTGAGTAATAGTCCGTGAAAGAGCCCTGAATCGGTAAAACCTAGGGTTATTGATCAATGATACATAAACGCACCCCGAGGTTCGTCAATCATGGAAATCGCTCAGGGACCCGAAATCAGTGAGTAATATTCCATGAAACGGGCCATACTCGGCCAAAACTGCAAATGTTGATGACAGACACATAAACACACTGTTGTTCGTCGATCGTGGAAATCGCTACGTGACCCCAAAACTGAGTAATAGTCCAAGAGACGGGCCAGAATCGGCCAAAACCGCGATTGTTGATGACCGACACGTAAGCGCGCCTTGGGGTTCGACAACCATGGAAATCGCTTTGGGACCCCAAAAAGGTGAGTAATAGTCCATGAAACGGGCCAGAATTGACAATAACCACGAGTGTTGATGACCGACACGTAAACGCACCATGGGGTTTGTTAATCGTGGAAATCACTACGGGACCCCAAAACAGTCAGTATTAGTCCATGAAACGGGCCAGAATTGGCCAAAACAATGAGTGTTGATGACCGACACGTAAGTGCACCTTAGGGTTCAACAACTGTGGAAATCGCTTTGACCGCAAAACGGTGAGTAATAGTCCATGAAACGGGCCAGAATCGTCAAAAACCGCGAGTGTTGATGTGTGACACGTAAACGCACCCCGGCGTTCGTTAATCGCGGAAATCACTCTCGGACCCCAAAAAAGTGAGTAATAGTCCACAAAACGGGCCAGAATCAGCCAAAATTGTGATTGTTGATGACCGACATGTAAGCGCACCTTGGGGTTCATAAACTATGGAAATCGCTTTGGGCTCCCTAAACGGTGAGTAATAGTCCACGAAACGCGTCAGAATTGGCCAAAGCTGTGAGTGTTTATGACGGGCACTTAAACGCACCCCAGGGATCGTCAATCATGGAAATCGCTCTATAACCCCAAAACGGTGAGTAACAGTGCTCAAAACATACCAGAATCAGCCAAAATTGTGTGTTTTGATGACCGACACATAAACGCACCCCGGTGTTCGTCAATCGTGGAAATCACTTTGGGATCCCAAAACTGAGTAATAGTCCAAGAAACGAGCAAGAATCGGCCCAATCTGCGAGTCTTAACGACCAACACGTAAGCACATCTTGGGGTTCGACAACCATGGAAATCGCTTTCGGACTCCAAAATGGTGAGTAATAGTCCGTGAAAGAGCCCTGAATCGGTAAAACCTAGGGTTATTGATCAACGATACATAAACGCACCCCGGGGTTCGTCAATCATGGAAATCGCTCAGGGACCCGAAATCAGTGAGTAATAGTCCATGAAACGGGCCAAACTCGGCCAAAACTGCAAATGTTGATGATAGACACATAAACACACCGTTGTTCGCGATCGTGGAAATCGCTACGTGACCCCAAAACTGAGTAATAGTCCAAGAGACGGGCCAGAATCGGCCAAAACCGCGATTGTTGATGATCGACATGTAAGCGCGCCTTGGGGTTCGACAACCATGGAAATCGCTTTGGGACCCCAAAAAGGTGAGTAATAGTCCATGAAACGGGCCAGAATTGACAAAAACCACGAGTGTTGATGACCGACACGTAAACGCACCACAGGATTTGTTAATCGTGGAAATCACGACGAGACGCCAAAACAGTCAGTATTAGTCCGTGAAACGGGCCAGAATTGGCCAAAACAATGAGTGTTGATGACCGACACGTAAGTGCACCTTAGGGTTCAACAACTGTGGAAATCGCTTCGTGACCGCAAAACGGTGAGTAATAGTCCATGAAACGGGCCAGAATCGTCAAAAACCGCGAGTGTTGATGTCTGACACGTAAACGCACCCCGGGGTTCGTTAATCGCGGAAATCACTCTCGGACCCCAAAAAAGTGAGTAATAGTCCACAAAACGGGCCAGAATCAGCCAAAATTGTGATTGTTGATGACCGACATGTAAGCGCACCTTGGGGTTCATAAACTATGGAAATCTCTTTGGGATCCCTAAACGGTGAGTAATAGTCCACGAAACGGGTCAGAATTGGCCAAAGATGTGAGTGTTGATGACGGGCACTTAAACGCACCCCAGGGATCGTCAATCATGGAAATCGCTCTGGAACCCCAAAACGGTGTGTAACAGTGCACAAAACATACCAGAATCGGCCAAAATTGTGAGTTTTGATGACCGACACGTAAACGCACCCCAGTGTTCGTCAATCATGGAAATCACTTCGGGATCCCAAAACTGAGTAATAGTCCAAGAAACGAGCAAGAATCGGCCCAATCTGCGAGTCTTGACGACCAACACGTAAGCACATCTTGGGGTTCGACAACCATGGAAATCGCTTTGGGACTCCAAAATGGTGAGTAATAATCCGTGAAAGAGCCCTGAATCGGTAAAACCTAGGGTTATTGATCAATGATACATAAACACACCCCGGGGTTCGTCAATCATGGAAATCGCTCAGGGACCCGAAATCAGTGAGTAATAGTCCATGAAACGGGCCATACTCGGCCAAAACTGCAAATGTTGATGACAGACATATAAACACACCGTTGTTCGTCGATCGTGGAAATCGCTACGTGACCCCAAAACTGAGTAATAGTCCAAGAGACGGGCCAGAATCGGCCAAAACCGCGATTGTTGATGACCGACACGTAAGCGCGCCTTGGGGTTCGACAACCATGGAAATCGCTTTGGGACCCCAAAAAGGTGAGTAATAGTCCATGAAACGGGCCAGAATTGACAATAACCACGAGTGTTGATGACCGACACGTAAACGCACCACGGGGTTTGTTAATCGTGGAAATCACTACGGGACCCCAAAACAGTCAGTATTAGTCCATGAAACGGGCCAGAATTGGCCAAAACAATGAGTGTTGATGACCGACACGTAAGTGCACCTTAGGGTTCAACAACTGTGGAAATCGATTTGACCGCAAAACGGTGAGTAACAGTCCATGAAACGGGCCAGACTCGTCAAAAACCGCGAGTGTTGATGTCTGACACGTAAACGCACCCCGGGGTTCGTTAATCGCGGAAATCACTCCCGGACCCCAAAAAAGTGAGTAATAGTCCATAAAATGGGCCAGAATCAGCCCAAATTGTGACTGTTGATGACAGACATGTAAGCGCACCATGGGGTTCATAAACTATGGAAATCGCTTTGGGATCCCTAAACGGTGAGTAATAGTCCACGAAACGGGTCAGAATTGGCCAAAGCTGTGAGTGTTGATGACGGGCACGTAAACGCACCCCAGGGATCGTCAATCATCGAAATCGCTCTGGAACCCCAAAACGGTGTGTAACAGTGCACAAAACATACCAGAATCGGCCAAAATTGTGAGTTTTGATGACCGACACGTAAACGCACCCCGGTGTTCGTCAATCGTGGAAATCATTTCGGGATCCCAAAACTGAGTAATAGTCCAAGAAACGAGCAAGAATCGGCCCAATCTGCGAGTCTTGACGACCAACACGTAAGCACATCTTGGGTTCGACAACCATGGAAATCGCTTTGGAACTCCAAAATGGTGAGTAATAGTCCGTGAAAGAGCCCCGAATCGGTAAAACCTAGGGTTATTGATCAATGATACATAAACGCACCCCGGGGTTCGTCAATCATGGAAATCGCTCAGGGACCCGAAATCAGTGAGTAATAGTCCATGAAACGGGCCAAACTCGGCCAAAACTGCAAATGTTGATGACAGACACATAAACACACCGTTGTTCGTCGATCGTGGAAATCGCTACGTGACCCCAAAACTGAGTAATAGTCCAAGAGACGGGCCAGAATCGGCCAAAACCGCGATTGTTGATGACCGACACGTAAGCGCGCCTTGGGGTTCGACAACCATGGAAATCGCTTTGGGACCCCAAAAAGGTGAGTAATAGTCCATGAAACGGGCCAGAATTGACAATAACCACGAGTGTTGATGACCGACACGTAAACGCACCATGGGGTTTGTTAATCGTGGAAATCACTACGGGACCCCAAAACAGTCAGTATTAGTCCATGAAACGGGCCAGAATTGGCCAAAACAATGAGTGTTGATGACCGACACGTAAGTGCACCTTAGGGTTCAACAACTGTGGAAATCGCTTTGACCGCAAAACGGTGAGTAATAGTCCATGAAACGGGCCAGAATCGTCAAAAACCGCGAGTGTTGATGTGTGACACGTAAACGCACCCCGGCGTTCGTTAATCGCGGAAATCACTCTCGGACCCCAAAAAAGTGAGTAATAGTCCACAAAACGGGCCAGAATCAGCCAAAATTGTGATTGTTGATGACCGACATGTAAGCGCACCTTGGGGTTCATAAACTATGGAAATCGCTTTGGGCTCCCTAAACGGTGAGTAATAGTCCACGAAACGCGTCAGAATTGGCCAAAGCTGTGAGTGTTTATGACGGGCACTTAAACGCACCCCAGGGATCGTCAATCATGGAAATCGCTCTGGAACCCCAAAACGGTGAGTAACAGTGCTCAAAACATACCAGAATCAGCCAAAATTGTGTGTTTTGATGACCGACACATAAACGCACCCCGGTGTTCGTCAATCGTGGAAATCACTTTGGGATCCCAAAACTGAGTAATAGTCCAAGAAACGAGCAAGAATCGGCCCAATCTGCGAGTCTTGACGACCAACACGTAAGCACATCTTGGGGTTCGACAACCATGGAAATCGCTTTCGGACTCCAAAATGGTGAGTAATAGTCCGTGAAAGAGCCCTGAATCGGTAAAACCTAGGGTTATTGATCAACGATACATAAACGCACCCCGGGGTTCGTCAATCATGGAAATCGCTCAGGGACCCGAAATCAGTGAGTAATAGTCCATGAAACGGGCCAAACTCGGCCAAAACTGCAAATGTTGATGACAGACACATAAACACACCGTTGTTCGCGATCGTGGAAATCGCTACGTGACCCCAAAACTGAGTAATAGTCCAAGAGACGGGCCAGAATCGGCCAAAACCGCGATTGTTGATGATCGACATGTAAGCGCGCCTTGGGGTTCGACAACCATGGAAATCGCTTTGGGACCCCAAAAAGGTGAGTAATAGTCCATG
>NW_025228506.1:19313-19910 GCF_018294505.1 Triticum aestivum | reverse complement strand
TAAGCGCACCTTGGGGTTCATAAACTATGGAAATCTCTTTGGGATCCCTAAACGGTGAGTAATAGTCCACGAAACGGGTCAGAATTGGCCAAAGATGTGAGTGTTGATGACGGGCACTTAAACGCACCCCAGGGATCGTCAATCATGGAAATCGCTCTGGAACCCCAAAACGGTGTGTAACAGTGCACAAAACATACCAGAATCGGCCAAAATTGTGAGTTTTGATGACCGACACGTAAACGCACCCCAGTGTTCGTCAATCATGGAAATCACTTCGGGATCCCAAAACTGAGTAATAGTCCAAGAAACGAGCAAGAATCGGCCCAATCTGCGAGTCTTGACGACCAACACGTAAGCACATCTTGGGGTTCGACAACCATGGAAATCGCTTTGGGACTCCAAAATGGTGAGTAATAATCCGTGAAAGAGCCCTGAATCGGTAAAACCTAGGGTTATTGATCAATGATACATAAACACACCCCGGGGTTCGTCAATCATGGAAATCGCTCAGGGACCCGAAATCAGTGAGTAATAGTCCATGAAACGGGCCATACTCGGCCAAAACTGCAAATGTTGATGACAGACATATAAACACAC
>NW_025228506.1:11570-16469 GCF_018294505.1 Triticum aestivum | reverse complement strand
CACCACGGGGTTTGTTAATCGTGGAAATCACTACGGGACCCCAAAACAGTCAGTATTAGTCCATGAAACGGGCCAGAATTGGCCAAAACAATGAGTGTTGATGACCGACACGTAAGTGCACCTTAGGGTTCAACAACTGTGGAAATCGCTTTGACCGCAAAACGGTGAGTAATAGTCCATGAAACGGGCCAGAATCGTCAAAAACCGCGAGTGTTGATGTCTGACACGTAAACGCACCCCGGGGTTCGTTAATCGCGGAAATCACTCTCGGACCCCAAAAAAGTGAGTAATAGTCCACAAAACGGGCCAGAATCAGCCAAAATTGTGATTGTTGATGACTGACATGTAAGCGCACCTTGGGGTTCATAAACTATGGAAATCGCTTTGGGCTCCCTAAACGGTGAGTAATAGTCCACGAAACGCGTCAGAATTGGCCAAAGCTGTGAGTATTGATGACGGGCACTTAAACGCACCCCAGGGATCGTCAATCATGGAAATCGCTCTGGAACCCCAAAACGGTGAGTAACAGTGCTCAAAACATACCAGAATCAGCCAAAATTGTGTGTTTTGATGACCGACACATGAACGCACCCCGGTGTTCGTCAATCGTGGAAATCACTTTGGGATCCCAAAACTGAGTAATAGTCCAAGAAACGAGCAAGAATCGGCCCAATCTGCAAGTCTTGACGACCAACACGTAAGCACATCTTGGGGTTCGACAACCATGGAAATCGCTTTCGGACTCCAAAATGGTGAGTAATAGTCCGTGAAAGAGCCCTGAATCGGTAAAACCTAGGGTTATTGATCAACGATACATAAACGCACCCCGGGGTTCGTCAATCATGGAAATCACTCAGGGACCCGAAATCAGTGAGTAATAGTCCATGAAACGGGCCAAACTCGGCCAAAACTGCAAATGTTGATGACAGACACATAAACACACCGTTGTTCGCGATCGTGGAAATCACTACGTGACCCCAAAACTGAGTAATAGTCCAAGAGACGGGCCAGAATCGGCCAAAACCGCGATTGTTGATGATCGACATGTAAGCGCGCCTTGGGGTTCGACAACCATGGAAATCGCTTTGGGACCCCAAAAAGGTGAGTAATAGTCCATGAAACGGGCCAGAATTGACAAAAACCACGAGTGTTGATGACCGACACGTAAACGCACCACAGGATTTGTTAATCGTGGAAATCACGACGAGACGCCAAAACAGTCAGTATTAGTCCGTGAAACGGGCCAGAATTGGCCAAAACAATGAGTGTTGATGATCGACACGTAAGTGCACCTTAGGGTTCAACAACTGTGGAAATCGCTTCGTGACCGCAAAACGGTGAGTAATAGTCCATGAAACGGGCCAGAATTGTCAAAAACCGCGAGTGTTGATGTCTGACACGTAAACGCACCCCGGGGTTCGTTAATCGCGGAAATCACTCTCGGACCCCAAAAAAGTGAGTAATAGTCCACAAAACAGGCCAGAATCAGCCAAAATTGTGATTGTTGATGACCGACATGTAAGCGCACCTTGGGGTTCATAAACTATGGAAATCTCTTTGGGATCCCTAAACGGTGAGTAATAGTCCACGAAACGGGTCAGAATTGGCCAAAGATGTGAGTGTTGATGACGGGCACTTAAACGCACCCCAGGGATCGTCAATCATGGAAATCGCTCTGGAACCCCAAAACGGTGTGTAACAGTGCACAAAACATACCAGAATCGGCCAAAATTGTGAGTTTTGATGACCGACACGTAAACGCACCCCAGTGTTTGTCAATCATGGAAATCACTTCGGGATCCCAAAACTGAGTAATAGTCCAAGAAACGAGCAAGAATCGGCCCAATCTGCGAGTCTTGACGACCAACACGTAAGCACATCTTGGGGTTCGACAACCATGGAAATCGCTTTGGGACTCCAAAATGGTGAGTAATAGTCCGTGAAAGAGCCCTGAATCGGTAAAACCTAGGGTTATTGATCAACGATACATAAACGCACCCCGGGGTTCGTCAATCATGGAAATCGCTCAGGGACCCGAAATCAGTGAGTAATAGTCCATGAAACGGGCCAAACTCGGCCAAAACTGCAAATGTTGATGACAGACACATAAACACACCGTTGTTCGCGATCGTGGAAATCGCTACGTGACCCCAAAACTGAGTAATAGTCCAAGAGACGGGCCAGAATCGGCCAAAACCGCGATTGTTGATGACCGACACGTAAGCGCGCCTTGGGGTTCGACAACCATGGAAATCGCTTTGGGACCCCAAAAAGGTGAGTAATAGTCCATGAAACGGGCCAGAATTGACAAAAACCACGAGTGTTGATGACCGACACGTAAACGCACCACAGGATTTGTTAATCGTGGAAATCACGACGAGACGCCAAAACAGTCAGTATTAGTCCGTGAAACGGGCCAGAATTGGCCAAAACAATGAGTGTTGATGACCGACACGTAAGTGCACCTTAGGGTTCAACAACTGTGGAAATCGCTTCGTGACCGCAAAACGGTGAGTAATAGTCCATGAAACGGGCCAGAATCGTCAAAAACCGCGAGTGTTGATGTCTGACACGTAAACGCACCCCGGGGTTCGTTAATCGCGGAAATCACTCTCGGACCCCAAAAAAGTGAGTAATAGTCCACCAAACAGGCCAGAATCAGCCAAAATTGTGATTGTTGATGACCGACATCTAAGCGCACCTTGGGGTTCATAAACTATGGAAATCTCTTTGGGATCCCTAAACGGTGAGTAATAGTCCACGAAACGGGTCAGAATTGGCCAAAGATGTGAGTGTTGATGACGGGCACTTAAACGCACCCCAGGGATCGTCAATCATGGAAATCGCTCTGGAACCCCAAAACGGTGTGTAACAGTGCACAAAACATACCAGAATCGGCCAAAATTGTGAGTTTTGATGACCGACACGTAAACGCACCCCAGTGTTCGTCAATCATGGAAATCACTTCGGGATCCCAAAACTGAGTAATAGTCCAAGAAACGAGCAAGAATCGGCCCAATCTGCGAGTCTTGACGACCAACACGTAAGCACATCTTGGGGTTCGACAACCATGGAAATCGCTTTGGGACTCCAAAATGGTGAGTAATAATCCGTGAAAGAGCCCTGAATCGGTAAAACCTAGGGTTATTGATCAATGATACATAAACACACCCCGGGGTTCGTCAATCATGGAAATCGCTCAGGGACCCGAAATCAGTGAGTAATAGTCCATGAAACGGGCCATACTCGGCCAAAACTGCAAATGTTGATGACAGACATATAAACACACTGTTGTTCGTCGATCGTGGAAATCGCTACGTGACCCCAAAACTGAGTAATAGTCCAAGAGACGGGCCAGAATCGGCCAAAACCGCGATTGTTGATGACCGACACGTAAGCGCGCCTTGGAGTTCGACAACCATGGAAATCGCTTTGGGACCCCAAAAAGGTGAGTAATAGTCCATGAAACGGGCCAGAATTGACAATAACCACGAGTGTTGATGACCGACACGTAAACGCACCACGGGGTTTGTTAATCGTGGAAATCACTACGGGACCCCAAAACAGTCAGTATTAGTCCATGAAACAGGCCAGAATTGGCCAAAACAATGAGTGTTGATGACCGACACGTAAGTGCACCTTAGGGTTCAACAATTGTGGAAATCGCTTTGACCGCAAAACGGTGAGTAATAGTCCATGAAACGGGCCAGAATCGTCAAAAACCGCGAGTGTTGATGTCTGACACGTAAACGCACCCCGGGGTTCGTTAATCGCGGAAATCACTCTCGGACCCCAAAAAAGTGAGTAATAGTCCACAAAACGGGCCAGAATCAGCCAAAATTGTGATTGTTGATGACCGACATGTAAGCACACCTTGGGGTTCATAAACTATGGAAATCTCTTTGGGATCCCTAAACGGTGAGTAAAAGTCCACGAAACGGGTCAGAATTGGCCAAAGATGTGAGTGTTGATGACGGGCACTTAAACACACCCCAGGGATCGTCAATCATGGAAATCGCTCTGGAACCCCAAAACGGTGTGTAACACTGCACAAAACATACCAGAATCGGTCAAAATTGTGAGTTTTGATGACCGACACGTAAACGCACCCCGGTGTTCGTCAATCGTGGAAATCACTTCGGGATCCCAAAACTGAGTAATAGTCCAAGAAACGAGCAAGAATCGGCCCAATCTACGAGTCTTGACGACCAACACGTAAGCACATCTTGGGGTTCGACAACCATGGAAATCGCTTTGGGACTCCAAAATCGTGAGTAATAGTCCGTGAAAGAGCCCTGAATCGGTAAAACCTAGGGTTATTGATCAATGATACATAAACGCACCCCGGGGTTCGTCAATCATGGAAATCGCTCAGGGACCCGAAATCAGTGAGTAATAGTCCATGAAACGGGCCATACTCGGCCAAAACTGCAAATGTTGATGAGAGACACATAAACACACCGTTGTTCGTCGATCGTGGAAATCGCTACGTGACCCCAAAACTGAGTAACAGTCCAAGAGACGGGCCAGAATCGGCCAAAACCGCGATTGTTGATGACCGACACGTAAGCGCGCCTTGGGGTTCGACAACCATGGAAATCGCTTTGGGACCCCAAAAAGGTGAGTAATAGTCCATGAAACGGGCCATAATTGACAAAAACCACGAGTGTTGATGACCGACACGTAAACGCACCACAGGATTTGTTAATCGTGGAAATCACGACGGGACGCCAAAACAGTCAGTATTAGTCCATGAAACGGGCCAGAATTGGCCAAAACAATGAGTGTTGATGACCGACACGTAAGTGCACCTTAGGGTTCAACAACTGTGGAAATCGCTTCGTGACCGCAAAACGGTGAGTAATAGTCCATGAAACGGGCCAGAATCGTCAAAAACCG
>NW_025228506.1:10386-11492 GCF_018294505.1 Triticum aestivum | reverse complement strand
CCACGAGTGTTGATGACCGACACGTAAACGCACCACGGGGTTTGTTAATCGTGGAAATCACTACGGGACCCCAAAATAGTCAGTATTAGTCCATGAAACGGGCCAGAATTGGCCAAAACAATGAGTGTTGATGACCGACACGTAAGTGCACCTTAGGGTTCAACAACTGTGGAAATCGCTTCGTGACCGCAAAACGGTGAGTAATAGTCCATGAAACGGGCCAGAATCGTCAAAAACCGCGAGTGTTGATGTCTGACACGTAAACGCACCCCGGGGTTCGTTAATCGCGGAAATCACTCTCGGACACCAAAAAAGTGAGTAATAGTCCACAAAACGGGCCAGAATCAGCCAAAATTGTGATTGTTGATGACCGACATGTAAGCGCACCTTGGGGTTCATAAACTATGGAAATCTCTTTGGGATCCCTAAGCGGTGAGTAATAGTCCACAAAACGGGTCAGAATTGGCCAAAGATGTGAGTGTTGATGACGGGCACTTAAACGCACCCCAGGGACTGTCAATCATCGAAATCGTTCTGGAACCCCAAAACGGTGTGTAACAGTGCACAAAACATACCAGAATCGGCCAAAATTGTGAGTTTTGATGACCGACACGTAAACGCACCCCGATGTTCGTCAATCGTGGAAATCACTTTGGGATCCCAAAACTGAGTAATAGTCCAAGAAACGAGCAAGAATCGGCCCAATCTGCGATTCTTGACGACCAACACGTAAGCACATCTTGGGTTCGACAACCATGGAAATCGCTTTGGAACTCCAAAATGGTGAGTAATAGTCCGTGAAAGAGCCCTGAATCGGTAAAACCTAGGGTTATTGATCAATGATACATAAACGCACCCCGGGGTTCGTCAATCATGGAAATCGCTCAGGGACCCGAAATCAGTGAGTAATAGTCGATGAAATGGGCCAAACTCGGCCAAAACTGCAAATGTTGATGACAGACACATAAACACACCGTTGTTCGTCGATCGTGGAAATCGCTACGTGACCCCAAAACTGAGTAATAGTCCAAGAGACGGGCCAGAATCGGCCAAAACCGCGATTGTTGATGACCGACACGTAAGCGCGCCTTGGGGTTCGACAACCA
>NW_025228506.1:0-6701 GCF_018294505.1 Triticum aestivum | reverse complement strand
GCCAAAACTGCAAATGTTGATGACAGACACATAAACACACCGTTGTTCGTCGATCGTGGAAATCGCTACGTGACCCCAAAACTGAGTAATAGTCCAAGAGACGGGCCAGAATCGGCCAAAACCGCGATTGTTGATGACCGACACGTAAGCGCGCCTTGGGGTTCGACAACCATGGAAATCGCTTTGGGACCCCAAAAAGGTGAGTAATAGTCCATGAAACGGGCCAGAATTGACAATAACCACGAGTGTTGATGACCGACACGTAAACGCACCACGGGGTTTGTTAATCGTGGAAATCACTACGGGACCCCAAAACAGTCAGTATTAGTCCATGAAACGGGCCAGAATTGGCCAAAACAATGAGTGTTGATGACCGACACGTAAGTGCACCTTAGGGTTCAACAACTGTGGAAATCGCTTTGACCGCAAAACGGTGAGTGATAGTCCATGAAACGGGCCAGAATCGTCAAACACCGCGAGTGTTGATGTCTGACACGTAAACGCACCCCGGGGTTCGTTAATCGCGGAAATCACTCTCGGACCCCAAAAAAGTGAGTAATAGTCCACAAAACGGGCCAGAATCAGCCAAAATTGTGATTGTTGATGACCGACATGTAAGCGCACCTTGGGGTTCATAAACTATGGAAATCTCTTTGGGATCCCTAAACGGTGAGTAAAAGTCCACGAAACGCGTCAGAATTGGCCAAAGATGTGAGTGTTGATGACGGGCACTTAAACGCACCCCAGGGATCGTCAATCATGGAAATCGCTCTGGAACCCCAAAACGGTGTGTAACAGTGCACAAAACATACCAGAATCGGCCAAAATTGTGAGTTTTGATGACCGACACGTAAACGCACCCCGGTGTTCGTCAATCGTGGAAATCACTTCGGGATCCCAAAACTGAGTAATAGTCCAAGAAACGAGCAAGAATCGGCCCAATCTGCGAGTCTTGACGACCAACACGTAAGCACATCTTGGGGTTCGACAACCATGGAAATCGCTTTGGGACTCCAAAATGGTGAGTAATAGTCCGTGAAAGAGCCCTGAATCGGTAAAACCTAGGGTTATTGATCAATGATACATAAACGCACCCCGGGGTTCGTCAATCATGGAAATCGCTCAGGGACCCGAAATCAGTGAGTAATAGTCCATGAAACGGGCCATACTCGGCCAAAACTGCAAATGTTGATGAGAGACACATAAACACACCGTTGTTCGTCGATCGTGGAAATCGCTACGTGACCCCAAAACTGAGTAATAGTCTAAGAGACGGGCCAGAATCGGCCAAAACCGCGATTGTTGATGACCGAAACGTAAGCGCGCCTTGGGGTTCGACAACCATGGAAATCGCTTTGGGACCCCAAAAAGGTGAGTAATAGTCCATGAAACGGGCCAGAATTGACAAAAACCACGAGTGTTGATGACCGACACGTAAACGCACCACAGGATTTGTTAATCGTGGAAATCACGACGGGACGCCAAAACAGTCAGTATTAGTCCATGAAACGGGCCAGAATTGGCCAAAACAATGAGTGTTGATGACCGACACGTAAGTGCACCTTAGGGTTCAACAACTGTGGAAACCGCTTCGTGACCGCAAAACAGTGAGTAATAGTCCATGAAACGGGCCAGAACCGTCAAAAACCGCGAGTGTTGATGTCTGACACGTAAACGCACCCCGGGGTTCGTTAATCGCGGAAATCACTCTCGGACCCCAAAAAAGTGAGTAATAGTCCACAAAATGGGCCAAAATCAGCCAAAATTTTGACTGTTGATGACCGACATGTAAGCGCACCTTGGGGTTCATAAACTATGGAAATATCTTTGGGATCCCTAAACGGTGAGTAATAGTCCACAAAACGGGTCAGAATTGGCCAAAGCTGTGAGTGTTGATGACGGGCACTTAAACGCACCCCAGGGACCGTCAATCATCGAAATCGTTCTGGAACCCCAAAACGGTGTGTAACAGTGCACAAAACATACCAGAATCGGCCAAAATTGTGAGTTTTGATGACCGACACGTAAACGCACCCCGGTGTTCGTCAATCATGGAAATCACTTTGGGATCCCAAAACTGAGTAATAGTCCAAGAAACGAGCAAGAATCGGCCCAATCTGCGATTCTTGACGACCAACACGTAAGCACATCTTGGGTTCGACAACCATGGAAATCGCTTTGGAGCTCCAAAATGGTGAGTAATAGTCCGTGAAAGAGCCCTGAATCGGTAAAACCTAGGGTTATTGATCAATGATACATAAACGCACCCCGGGGTTCGTCAATCATGGAAATCGCTCAGGGACCCGAAATCAGTGAGTAATAGTCCATGAAACGGGCCAAACTCGGCCAAAACTGCAAATGTTGATGACAGACACATAAACACACCGTTGTTCGTCGATCGTGGAAATCGCTACGTGACCCCAAAACTGAGTAATAGTCCAAGAGACGGGCCAGAATCGGCCAAAACCGCGATTGTTGATGACCGACACGTAAGCGCGCCTTGGGGTTCGACAACCATGGAAATCGCTTTGGGACCCCAAAAAGGTGAGTAATAGTCCATGAAACGGGCCAGAATTGACAATAACCACGAGTGTTGATGACCGACACGTAAACACACCACGGGGTTTGTTAATCGTGGAAATCACTACGGGACCCCAAAACAGTCAGTATTAGTCCATGAAACGGGCCAGAATTGGCCAAAACAATGAGTGTTGATGACCGACACGTAAGTGCACCTTAGGGTTCAACAACTGTGGAAATCGCTTTGACCGCAAAACGGTGAGTAATAGTCCATGAAACGGGCCAGAATCGTCAAAAACCGTGAGTGTTGATGTCTGACACGTAAACGCACCCCGGGGTTCGTTAATCGCGGAAATCACTCTCGGACCCCAAAAGAGTGAGTAATAGTCCACAAAACGGGCCAGAATCAGCCAAAATTGTGATTGTTGATGACCGACATGTAAGCGCACCTTGGGGTTCATAAACTATGGAAATCGCTTTGGGATCCCTAAACGGTGAGTAATAGTCGACGAAACGGGTCAGAATTGGCCAAAGCTGTGAGTGTTGATGACGGGCACGTAAACGCACCCCAGGTATCGTCAATCATCGAAATCGCTCTGGAACCCCAAAACGGTGTGTAACAGTGCACAAAACATACCAGAATCGGCCAAAATTGTGAGTTTTGATGACCGACACGTAAACGCACCCCGGTGTTCGTCAATCGTGGAAATCACTTCGGGATCCCAAAACTGAGTAATAGTCCAAGAAACGAGCAAGAATCGGCCCAATCTGCGAGTCTTGACGACCAACACGTAAGCACATCTTGGGTTCGACAACCATGGAAATCGCTTTGGAACTCCAAAATGGTGAGTAATAGTCCGTGAAAGAGCCCTGAATCGGTAAAACCTAGGGTTATTGATCAATGATACATAAACGCACCCCGGGGTTCGTCAATCATGGAAATCGCTCAGGGACCCGAAATCAGTGAGTAATAGTCCATGAAACGGGCCAAACTCGGCCAAAACTGCAAATGTTGATGACAAACACATAAACACACCGTTGTTCGCGATCGTGGAAATCGCTACGTGACCCCAAAACTGAGTAATAGTCCAAGAGACGGGCCAGAATCGGCCAAAACCGCGATTGTTGATGACCGACACGTAAGCGCGCCTTGGGGTTCGACAACCATGGAAATCGCTTTGGGACCCCAAAAAGGTGAGTAATATTCCATGAAACGGGCCAGAATTGACAATAACCACGAGTGTTGATGACCGACACGTAAACGCACCACGGGGTTTGTTAATCGTGGAAATCACTACGGGACCCCAAAACAGTCAGTATTAGTCCATGAAACGGGCCAGAATTGGCCAAAACAATGAGTGTTGATGACCGACACGTAAGTGCACCTTAGGGTTCAACAACTGTGGAAATCGATTTGACCGCAAAACGGTGAGTAACAGTCCATGAAACGGGCCAGACTCGTCAAAAACCGCGAGTGTTGATGTCTGACACGTAAACGCACCCCGGGGTTCGTTAATCGCGGAAATCACTCCCGGACCCCAAAAAAGTGAGTAATAGTCCATGAAATGGGCCAGAATCAGCCAAAATTGTGACTGTTGATGACCGACATGTAAGCGCACCTTGGGGTTCATAAACTATGGAAATTGCTTTGGGATCCCTAAACGGTGAGTAATAGTCGACGAAACGGGTCAGAATTGGCCAAAGCTGTGAGTGTTGATGACGGGCACGTAAACGCACCCCAGGGATCGTCAATCATCAAAATCGCTCTGGAACCCCAAAACGGTGTGTAACAGTGCACAAAACATACCAGAATCGGCCAAAATTGTGAGTTTTGATGACCGACACGTAAATGCACCCCGGTGTTCGTCAATCGTGGAAATCACTTCGGGATCCCAAAACTGAGTAATAGTCCAAGAAACAAGCAAGAATCGGCCCAATCTGCGAGTCTTGACGACCAACACGTAAGCACATCTTGGGTTCGACAACCATGGAAATCGCTTTGGAACTCCAAAATGGTGAGTAATAGTCCGTGCAAGAGCCCTGAATCGGTAAAACCTAGGGTTATTGATCAATGATACATAAACGCACCCCGGGGTTCGTCAATCATGGAAATCGCTCAGGGACCCGAAATCAGTGAGTAATAGTCCATGAAACGGGCCAAACTCGGCCAAAACTGCAAATGTTGATGACAGACACATAAACACACCGTTGTTCGTCGATCGTGGAAATCGCTACGTGACCCCAAAACTGAGTAATAGTCCAAGAGACGGGCCAGAATCGGCCAAAACCGCGATTGTTGATGACCGACACGTAAGCGCGCCTTGGGGTTCGACAACCATGGAAATCGCTTTGGGACCCCAAAAAGGTGAGTAATATTCCATGAAACGGGCCAGAATTGACAATAACCACGAGTGTTGATGACCGAGACGTAAACGCACCACGGGGTTTGTTAATCGTGGAAATCACTACGGGACCCCAAAACAGTCAGTATTAGTCCATGAAACGGGCCAGAATTGGCCAAAACAATGAGTGTTGATGACCGACACGTAAGTGCACCTTAGGGTTCAACAACTGTGGAAATCGCTTTGACCGCAAAACGGTGAGTAACAGTCCATGAAACGGGCCAGACTCGTCAAAAACCGCGAGTGTTGATGTCTGACACGTAAACGCACCCCGGGGTTCGTTAATCGCGGAAATCACTCCCGGACCCCAAAAAAGTGAGTAATAGTCCATAAAATGGGCCAGAATCAGCCAAAATTGTGACTGTTGATGACCGACATGTAAGCGCACCATGGGGTTCATAAACTATGGAAATCGCTTTGGGATCCCTAAACGGTGAGTAATAGTCCACGAAACGGGTCAGAATTGGCCAAAGCTGTGAGTGTTGATGACGGGCACGTAAACGCACCCCAAGGATCGTCAATCATCGAAATCGCTCCGGAACCCCAAAACGGTGTGTAACAGTGCACAAAACATACCAGAATCGGCCAAAATTGTGAGTTTTGATGACGGACATGTAAACGCACCCCGGTGTTCGTCAATCGTGGAAATCACTTCGGGATCCCAAAACTGAGTAATAGTCCAAGAAACGAGCAAGAATCGGCCCAATCTGCGAGTCTTGACGACCAACACGTAAGCACATCTTGGGTTCGACAACCATGGAAATCGCTTTGGAACTCCAAAATGGTGAGTAATAGTCCGTGAAAGAGCCCTGAATCGGTAAAACCTAGGGTTATTGATCAATGATACATAAACGCACCCCGGGGTTCGTCAATCATGGAAATCGCTCAGGGACCCGAAATCAGTGAGTAATAGTCCATGAAACGGGCCAAACTCGGCCAAAACTGCAAATGTTGATGACAGACACATAAACACACCATTGTTCGTCGATCGTGGAAATCGCTACGTGACCCCAAAACTGAGTAATAGTCCAAGAGACGGGCCAGAATCGCCCAAAACCGCGATTGTTGATGACCGACACGTAAGCGCGCCTTGGGGTTCGACAACCATGGAAATCGCTTTGGGACCCCAAAAAGGTGAGTAATAGTCCATGAAACGGGCCAGAATTGACAATAACCACGAGTGTTGATGACCGACACGTAAACGCACCACGGGGTTTGTTAATCGTGGAAATCACTACGGGACCCCAAAACAGTCAGTATTAGTCCATGAAACGGGCAAGAATTGGCCAAAACAATGAGTGTTGATGACCGACACGTAAGTGCACCTTAGGGTTCAACAACTGTGGAAATCGCTTTGACCGCAAAACGGTGAGTAACAGTCCATGAAACGGGCCAGACTCGTCAAAAACCGCGAGTGTTGATGTCTGACACGTAAACGCACCCCGGGGTTCGTTAATCGCGGAAATCACTCCCGGACCCCAAAAAAGTGAGTAATAGTCCATAAAATGGGCCAGAATCAGCCAAAATTGTGACTGTTGATGACCGACATGTAAGCGCACCATGGGGTTCATAAACTATGGAAATCGCTTTGGGATCCCTAAACGGTGAGTAATAGTCCACGAAACGGGTCAGAATTGGCCAAAGCTGTGAGTGTTGATGACGGGCACGTAAACGCACCCCAGGGATCGTCAATCATCGAAATCGCTCCGGAACCCCAAAACGGTGTGTAACAGTGCACAAAACATACCAGAATCGGCCAAAATTGTGAGTTTTGATGAC
>NW_025228505.1:42192-51905 GCF_018294505.1 Triticum aestivum | reverse complement strand
CCCCCCCCCCTCACGGACGGCGATGACACGGTAGTACACGTTCTGCGGTAACGATGCGGCGTCAATATTACTAAATACTCGGAGCGCGATAAAATCATGAGTTTTTTTGCACGACGTGGGCACATGTGCTATAGGAACGATGGTATTTTTTCATAATTTTTGGTGATGGAGAAGTATCCGACAAATTCCCTCTACGCGGATTGCCCTTCGCGCGTCTACGGCTGTGGCCGGTGGCCTCCGGGGGCTAGCATGCCGCCAAATCTTGCGTAGGCGGCCTCTCACAAGTTTGGAAGTGTTGTGGCGGTTGCAAACACCCGACATGCGTGTCCAGGGTGTGCCCCCCCTCACGGACGGCGCTGCCGCCAGTACCAGGAGGGGGGAAACGGACGCGTGGGGTCTACACGGAGGGGATCTTGCTGTGGGTCTGGCCCGGATGTTGCTCCAAAGTGTTCCTATGGGCTGACCTAACACAGCCGGGTGGGGAGGTCCACTGGTCAAAGCACGTCCATGCAAAGTCAAAGGGCTAGATCCCGTGGTCAAACGCTACAGGCTTAGGCGGGACGGGGGCACTGGGGGTAGCAATGCCATCAGAGCGTCGCACCGGGCCCTCATACATGCGGGGTGGTGTGGTGGCATGTCCGGAGAGGCGGGACGCATCTCCGGTGCGTGGCCCCCCCTCACGGACGGCTATGACACGGTAGTAGACGTTCTGCGGTAATGATGCGGCGTCAATATTACTAAATACTCGGAGCGCGATAAAATCATGAGTTTTTTGGCACGACGTGGGCACATGTGCTATAGGAATGATGGTATTTTTTCATAATTTTTGGTGATGGGGAAGTATCCGAAAAATCCCCTCTACGCGGATTGCCCTTCGCGCGTCTACGGCTGTGGCCGGCGGCCTCCGGGGGCTAGCATGCCGCCAAATCTTGCGTAGGCGGCCTCTCACAAGTCTGGAAGTGTTGTGGCCGTTGCAAACGCCCGGCACGCATGTCCGGGGTGTGCCCCCCCTCACGGACGGCGCCACCGCCGGCACCTGGAGGGGGGAAACGGACGCGTGGGGTCTACACAGAGGGGATCTTGCTGTGGGTCTGGCCCGGATGTTGCTCCAAAGTGTTCCTATGGGCTGACCTAACACAACCGGGTGGGGAGGTCCACTGGTCAATTTCCCGTCCGTGCAGAGTCAAAGGGCTAGATCCCGTGGTCAAACGCTACAGGGTTAGGCGGGACGGGGGCACTGGGGGGGTAGCAATGCCACCGGAGCGTCGCACCGGGCCCTCATACATGCGGGGTGGTGTGGTGGCATGTCCGAATAGGCGGGACGCGTCTCCGGTGTGTGCCCCCCTCACGGACGGTGATGACACGGTAGTAGACATTCTGCGGTAACGATGTGGCGTCAATATTACTAAATACTCGGAGCGCGATAAAATCATGAGTTTTTTTGCACGACGTGGGCACATGTGCTATAGGAACGATGATATTTTTCATAATTTTTGGTGATGGAGAAGTATCCAAAAATTCCCTCTACGCGGATTGCCCTTAGCGCGTCGACGAATGTGGCCGGTGGCCTCCGGGGGCTAGCATGCCGCCAAATCATGCGTAGGCGGCCTCTCACAAGTCTGGAAGTGTTGTGGCGGTTGCAAACACCCGACATGCGTGCCCAGGGTGTGCCCCCCTCACGGACGGCGCCGCCGCCGGCACCTGGAGGGGGGAAACGGACGCGTGGAGTCTACACGGAGGGGATCTTGCTATGGGTTTGGCCCGGATATTGCTCCATAGTGTTCCTATGGGCTGACCTAACACAACTGGGTGGGGAGGTCCACTAGTCAAAGCCCATCCGTGCAGAGTCAAAGGGCTAGATCCCGTGGTCAAACGCTACAGTGTTAGGCGGAACGGGGGCACTGGGGGGTAGCATGCCACCGGAGCGTCGCACCGGGCCCTCATACATGCAGGGTGGTGTGGTGGCATGTCCGAAGAGGCGGGATGCGTCTCCAGTGCGTGGCCCCCCCTCACGGAAGGCGATGACACGGTAGTAGACGTTCTGCGGTAACGATGCGGCGTCAATATTACTAAATACTCGGAGCGCGATAAAATCATGAGTTTTTTGGCACGACGTGAGCACATGTGCTATAGGAACGATGGTATTTTTCATAATTTTTGGTGATGGGGAAGTATCCGAAAAATTCCCTCTACGCGGATTGCCCTTCGCGCGTCTACGGCTGTGGCCGGCGGCCTCCGGGGGCTAGCATGCCGCCAAATCTTGCGTAGGCGGCCTCTCACAAGTCTGGAAGTGTTGTGGCGGTTGCAAACACCCGACAGGCGTGCCCAGGGTGTGCCCCCCCTCACGGACGGCGCCGCCGCCGGCACCTGGAGGGGGGAAACGGACGCGTGAGGTCTACAAAGAGGGGATCTTGCTGTGGGTCTGGCCCGGATGTTGCTCCAAAGTGTTCCTATGGGCTGACCTAACACAACCGGGTGGGGAGGTCCACTGGTCAAAGCCCGTCCGTGCAAAGTCAAAGGGCTAGATCCCGTGGTCAAACGCTACAGGGTTAGGCGGGACGGGGGCACTGGGGGGTAGCAATGCCACCGGAGCGTCGCACCGGGCCCTCATACATGCGGGGTGGTGTGGTGGCATGTCCGAAGAGGCGGGACGCGTCTCCGGTGCGCGCCCCCCCCCCCTCACAGACGACGATGACACGGTAGTAGACGTTCTGCGGTAATGATGCGGCGTCAATATTACTAAATACTCGGAGCGCGATAAAATCATGAGTTTTTTTGCACGACGTGGGCACATGTGCTATAGGAACGATGGTATTTTTTCATAATTTTTGGTGATGGAGAAGTATCCGAAAAATTCCCTCTACGCGGATTGCCCTTCGCACGTCTACGGCTATGGCCGGTGGCCTCCGGGGGCTAGCATGCCGCCAAATCTTACGTAGGCGGCCTCTCACAAGTCTGGAAGTGTTGTGGCGGTTGCAAACACCCGACATGCGTGCCCAGGGTGTGCCCCCCCTCACGGACGGCGCCGCCGCCGGCACCAGGAGGGGGGAAACGGACGCGTGGGGTCTACACGGAGGGGATCTTGCTGTGGGTCTGGCCCGGATGTTGCTCCAAAGTGTTCCTATGGGCTGACCTAACACAACCGGGTGGGGAGGTCCACTGGTCAAACACGTCCATGCAAAGTCAAAGGGCTAGATCCCGTGGTCAAACGCTACAGGCTTAGGCGGGACGGGGGCACTGGGGGTAGCAATGCCACCAGAGCGTTGCACCGGGCCCTCATACATGCGGGGTGGTGTGGTGGCATGTCCGAAGAGGCGGGACGCATCTCCCGTGCGTGGCCCCCCCTCACGGACGACGATGACACGGTAGTAGACGTTCTGCGGTAATGATGCGGCGTCAATATTACTAAATACTCGGAGCGCGATAAAATCATGAGTTTTTTTGCACGACGTGGGCACATGTGCTATAGGAACGATGGTATTTTTTCATAATTTTTGGTGATGGAGAAGTATCCGAAAAATTCCCTCTACGCGGATTGCCCTTCGCGCGTCTACGGGTGTGGCCGGCGGCCTCCGGCGGCTAGTATGCCGCCAAATCTTGCATAGGCGGCCCCTCACAAGTCTGGAAGTGTTGTGGCGGTTGCAAACGCCCGACACGCGTGTCCGGGGTGTGCCCCCCTCACGGACGGCGCCGCCGCCGACACCTGGAGGGGGGAAACGGACGCGTGGAGTCTACACGGAGGGGATCTTGCTATGGGTCTGGCCCGGATATTGCTCCATAGTGTTCCTATGGGCTGACCTAACACAACTGGGTGGGGAGGTCCACTAGTCAAAGCCCATCCGTGCAGAGTCAAAGGGCTAGATCCCGTGGTCAAACGCTACAGTGTTAGGCGGAACGGGGGCACTGGGGGGTAGCATGCCACCGGAGCGTCGCACCGGGCCCTCATACATGCAGGGTGGTGTGGTGGCATGTCCGAAGAGGCGGGATGCGTCTCCGGTGCGTGGCCCCCCCTCACGGAAGGCGATGACACGGTAGTAGACGTTCTGCGGTAACGATGCGGCGTCAATATTACTAAATACTCGGAGCGCGATAAAATCATGAGTTTTTTGGCACGACGTGGGCACATGTGCTATAGGAACGATGGTATTTTTTCATAATTTTTGGTGATGGGGAAGTATCCGAAAAATTCCCTCTACGCGGATTGCCCTTCGCGCGTCTACGGCTGTGGCCGGCGGCCTCCGGGGGCTAGCATGCCGCCAAATCTTGCGTAGGCGGCCTCTCACAAGTCTGGAAGTGTTGTGGCGGTTGCAAACGCCCGGCACGCATGTCCGGGGTGTGCCCCCCATCACGGACGGCTCCACCACCGGCACCTGGAGGGGGGAAACAGACGCGTGGGGTCTACAAAGAGGGGATCTTGCTGTGGGTCTGGCCCGGATGTTGCTCCAAAGTGTTCCTATGGGCTGACCTAACACAACCGGGTGGGGAGGTCCACTTGTCAAAGCCCGTCCGTGCAAAGTCAAAGGGCTAGATCCCGTGGTCAAACGCTACAGGGTTAGGCGGGACGGGGGCACTGGGGGGTAGCAATGCCACCGGAGCGTCGCACCGGGCCCTCATACATGCGGGGTGGTGTGGTGGCATGTCCGAAGAGGCGGGACGCGTCTCCGGTGCGCCCCCCCCCCCCTCACAGACGGCGATGACACGGTAGTAGACGTTCTGCGGTAACGATGCGGCGTCAATATTACTAAATACTCGGAGCGCGATAAAATCATGAGTTTTTTTGCACGACGTGGACACATGTGCTATAGGAACGATGGTATTTTTTCATAATTTTTGGTGATGGAGAAGTATCCAAAAATTCCCTCTACGCGGATTGCCCTTCGCGCGTCTACGGCTGTGGCCGGCGGCCTCCGGGGGCTAGCATGCCGCCAAACCTTGTCCAGTACGTCATCGCTCAAGAGCGTTTAACCCAACGTGTGATGGGTTATCTCTAGAGCCTCGCAGATTTAAATCCTCAGATCGCCATCGGCAGAGCACTAAGGCCCGACCAGGAGAGACACGTGCATCGACTGGTCAATCCACTTCCCCTGATAGAAGAGGAGTGTATCCCAGTACCGGAGACGTTTTCTAGGGACCCCGTCCAGTTACCATTCCTGTTTTAGACGTCGCTGTGGTATTCGTTATTGCAACATTCATTTATGTGTGTGACTTATGCGTGATACCCTGAGTTTGTACGACGAGTCAATTATTTGGCTTCTACTAATGTGTGTAGTTTTTGTTGTGGTTTATGCCCCTTTAAATTAACTGTTTTTCCCTCGTAAAATCCTGGAGTGAGATTTCTTTTCCCTGAGTTGCTTCAT
Source organism: Triticum aestivum (assembly GCF_018294505.1). Classification (NCBI taxonomy): domain Eukaryota; kingdom Viridiplantae; phylum Streptophyta; class Magnoliopsida; order Poales; family Poaceae; genus Triticum; species Triticum aestivum. The sequence goes on along the minus strand of NW_025228505.1, from coordinate 46,548 downwards.
CTGCACCTTCTCACGGCGTGGATTAATTAATTTCACACAGCACCACGGCAGCAGACTCACAACCATAATCATTCGAACACATACACTGTTTGCAAAACTTTGCAACGGTGTTACATCCAGCTAATCACCCCCTAACAACAGTTAGCACCCGGCACATCCCATCCACTCCTCGTGATCACCACCACCGCGGAGAGCCAACACCGGAGCAGCAGCGTCGCGATGATCGTCGAGGATCATCGCGCACACGAGCACGGAGAGCCCCAGCAATGTCGCCAGCCCTCCGCATATCAGGATTGCAAACTAGTCCGGCATCGCCTCCACCATTAGAGTCTAACCCGAGCTTTTGTAAGCAGTAATGGAGGAAGAAGGAGGAGGAGGAGTGAGGCCAGGTGTGAGGAAGAAGAGAGGGGCACCCCGGTTGTTTTATAGCTCGAGCTCGGTGTACGGTGGGCGAAGTCCACCAACGCCGCTCGTCGCTGATCGCCGGTGTTTGGAGACGAATCCGTGACCAGGGCCGACAACGTGCTGGCCCGCGAGGTCAGTGCACGCTACACGCTGCACCGGCAGCTAGCACGCCGCGCACTACCGCGGTACGGCCTAGATGCCCTACGCGCTAGACATCACCGGTGGAGAAAGCGCGGGAAAGCGCGCGGGAGAGAGGAAGAAGAGAGAACCAGAGGGAGAAGAAGAGGCGGACAGTGGGCCCCGGGTCCACCTGTCGGCCAAAGAGAGCACTATGCTCTCGGGTACGACCGGCGTATATTTAAATTTAGAAGTTATTCTAAATTTATATCCAGCGTAGAAATCTCACGTTTTGTCCCGAACCGTAGATTTTTCCACGCAGCACCAGTATCCACACTGTGGTTTTGCACCACTTATTGCCCTCTCACTGTAGCCACATTTTTATTGCGTATAGTTTTTCTTAAAACAACTTTGAACAAATCTCGAGGACGAGATTTTTCTTAAGGGCGGTAGTGTTGTGACACCCCAAAATTTTGGCCTTATTTTGTTAAATTAATTTTTTTTGCCAAGAATTAAAACTTTGATTTTTTTGGACTCCCTTTTGATTTTTTGAAACATTTCCTTTCTTATTATCATGGAGTTGTTCCCTAAAGTGAAAACCTTTCAAATATGTTATTGGACTTGTTTAACCTCTCAAGAAAAACTTTTCTTTTATCAGTATAACTAATTACCTAATTAAATTGCTTGATCTTTATTTTCTTGAAAAATGGTTTTCCAAGGTTATATGGCCATAATTGAACTACAACCATTTGATAAATTCACCTAAAATTCCAACCAAAATTTGGAGATGTCATGTGATGTTTTTAAATCACTTTTATACAAAAATATCTTTTATTCATGTAATATTTTGAGCTCTGCATCCATTTTTCTTCTCTGCTCCAGAGTGCAATTTTGCACTACGACCCATTTAAATATTTCTCTCTGGCCTCCACCAAAATTATGGGATGTTGGTAGTAGCATATGATTCAACATTATGCAAAAACCTAGTGCTGTTCTTTGAAAATTTTGAGTGAATCAACCTCTTTTCCATTCTGGTCCAGCCTTGTGATTTCTACTGCAACCCTATTTATTTTTGCTCCAGTAACCTTGTGCCTTCTCCTACTTGTAGACAGCCCTACCAAACCCCTAAGTCCAGGAGCATGCACCCATTGGCATATTTTTGGTTCATGAAATAATGCCATTTATCTCCTGTCCAGAATTGTAGTTTTGCAAAACTTGCACTAACAAGTTTGTGCTTTTCACAAACTAACCTCACCACCCTCTTATTCATCTAAAGAGACCACCATCTGGAGTCTTTGGCCACTCCAAGACCTGCCTAAGTGCCCTTAGCATTTTGTCAAACACCTTATGGGCATGATCAGTTTTGACATGGGTTTGTGTTTGCTCTATGAACTTGATCCCCTGACCAAACCAGCCTGTCCAATGGTGTTTCCCTAGCCTATAGCCCCACCCTGCTAACCCTCTTGCGGTTTGGAACCCCCAGCATGCCATGGCATTTCGTCGAGCACGTTTCGTGCATGCTCTGGGCGCGAGCAGAGCACGTGTTTTGCACGTGCCGTGCCGAGCCGACGCGTCGCGCCCCTGGCCTTGCCCGCTCTGCAGAGCCACGCCACTCGCTCCCTTCCCACCACAACACGCCAAGAGCCCTTGCCACGTCCCCGGCAGGCCAGGAGCTAGCCGCCACGGCCGCCCGGCAGCCCCTGCTCATGTCGGCGCCGCCAAGCCTCTCCCGCTCGCCAGCTCGCCCCTGGAGCAATGCCCGCTCGTCCGCTAGCTCCTGCCGCCATCCCCAGCCCCGCCACGTTGCCCTCCAAGCTACAGAACGTCGGTCGCCGGCAGCCTTATCCACCGCCGCGGAACCGACCTCGTCGCGCTATAAAAGGAGGCCCCCGGGCTCGTCCGAGCACTCAGGCGACCTCAGGCCACCCCCATGGCACCCCACAGCCAGCAATCGTCGGGGGAAAGCCGTCTTCCCCCACTCCGGCCGGTTCGGCCGCCGCCGCGTCCCAGCTCCATTCACCGCAACCAGAGCCCCTCCCGTCCGTCCGACGCCACCAAATGACTCCAATTCGACTTGCGGAGCCGCCCAGCTACTCAAACCCGACCGGGAGCCACCGTAGTTCAAACGCCCAAAACTCCCGAAGCCACCAGCCGCTGCGAAGCTCGCCGCCGGCGATTCCCTCCACCCCGACGACCCTACAACCACCGGGAGGACCGCCTAGGAGTGGCGGATCCATCCCTGCATTCAGATGCCCGCGAAGAACCGCCGTTCGCCAGCGACGATCGCCGGATGTACCGCCTCCTCTCAGGGCAGAGGAAGAGGAGGGAGGTCGACTAGTCAAACCTGACCAGTGGGTCCCCCGGGCCCACTGTCAGTGACTCACGCGCCAGCCACGCTCGATAAGTGGAGGCGTAAAGGCTCAAGTACGTCTTCTCTGTGCGAAAGCGTAACCCCGTTCGGAGCGTTTTCTTTTCTGTTTTATTTAAATAACATATTTGACCAGAACTTTGACTATCTATAAATCTTTGAATATAACTCCAAATGAATTGATTCTTTTTCCTACATCTCTCAAATTCTGTCTAGTTTATTTTAAGATTTATTTGAAAATTTTCCAAACAACTTTTTTGTACTGTTTTTGAAATATGTGTTATTTGCATATTTTTGAAAATAGGATTTTTGGAGAAAGGAAGAAAACTTTCAAAAGTTTTGGAGAACACCCCACCTCTCCACACCTTTAAGGCAAGCATTCTGAACCCCGGAATAATATTTTTGGTGTGTTAGTTGACACGTTTATAACACCACCTTATATCGGAGAACTTGTTATTTCATGTGATATGATCATTTGCATGAATGCAAATTAGTGATTTCCTTGCTGTTGGAAATGAATATACTTGTGATGATAATCATCCTCATGTGCCTTGAATGCATGCCGGAAAGAAATCCAGGAAAGCCTCTGCCTTGGGTAGGCGTGAGCTTATCGCCGGTCTTCGTCGGGACGGTTATGTCTGGTATGGCATGGTAAGGTATATTGAGTGGTGATTTTGTTGGTTGAAATATATTTGTTATACATGTCATGCAGGGAATTTATAACCTCCTGAGTCGACCGTAGACCGAGTCTTGTTCCAGTAACCCCCATACTTGCTATGTACTACCACTTGTCCCTGCCGCGGGTAGGGTATGGTTCAGTAAGTCGTCAACCCCTTTCAAGCACACACCGTACAGAGAGGCCATGGTGGAAGATACCGGTTGTAGTTGGTAGGCAGGCCACCTGGTCTGGGGGCATGGGTGTTTCCGGTTGGGACCGAGAGGGGAGGCCACCCCTTAGAGCACGCGATATAAATTTGATCCCATGCTACGCGAGGTTGTAGCCTCCCCACTTAGAGTTTTGCTTAACAAGTGTCGTGGGTGATTCCAGACACCGATGAGTTAAGCTGGTGTGTGCAAGTTAGGCGTGTTTTCAACTAAAAGGCCGTAGACGGAATTAGTCCCGATGGACTAAAGGAATCCGTTACTCGTGGGTAAAGAGTACACCCTCTGCAGAGATTAAAACCTATTCGAATAGCCATATCCATGGTTAAGGATTACAGTCTGGGATGGGTCAAGTGTTGGTCTTAGTGTCGGTCTTCGGAGGAGATATTGTTAAACCAAACTTGGATAACGACTAGTTACTTGTGAGGACCATGATTATTATTTTGTGATGGACTAACCCGTTGCATTATCTGTATTATCAAGTATCCCTAGGACGGTTCTACCTCCTGGATATTCATTGTGATTATTTATCTTATAAGCCCTTTATGTGGTGTCGCTCAGACGCCCGACTGTGGCATTTCTTT